>NC_045740.1:23606131-23606237 GCF_008692095.1 Etheostoma spectabile | reverse complement strand
AGAGAAGGAGAGAATTGAGGCTCAAACTGCGCCATTTGATGCCAAGAGTGCCTGCTACATTGCCGATGTCAAGGAGCTGTACTTGAAGGCAAAAATCCTCAAGAAA
>NC_045740.1:23605448-23606121 GCF_008692095.1 Etheostoma spectabile | reverse complement strand
AAGTCACTGTCGAAACCCTGATATCTAAGGAGGTTAGTATCAAAAAGTCAGACTCAAATGGCAATTAAATTTGATCAGTTCTTTGTCACCTTTTCCCTAATTTGGAATGTTGTGTTGGCACGACAAAAGGTAATGATTAATAATTTGACAAATGTCCTGTTCCAGGAGAGGGTAGTGAAAAAGGATGACGTCCATCCAATGAACCCTCCCAAGTATGACAAGATTGAGGACATGGCCATGATGACCCATCTCAATGAAGCCTCTGTGCTGTATAACCTCAAAGAGCGTTATGCAGCATGGATGATCTACGTAAGACAATCTGCCTAATGACAAAAGAGAACTATTCCAAATGGCTGTAGTTGTAGGAAAGAGAGTTAACTGTTGAATTTCTATGATTACTTTCAGACCTACTCTGGGTTGTTCTGTGCCACTGTGAACCCCTACAAGTGGCTCCCAGTGTATGATGCTGAATGTGTAAGTGCCTATAGAGGCAAGAAGCGTATGGAGGCTCCACCCCACATCTTCTCTGTCTCTGACAACGCTTTTCAGTTCATGCAAACTGGTAAGTTATTACCAAAACACTGTGGAATTTATCAGTACATAACTTTTCGGTTGTGGTAAAAGATAGCTAATAATTTAGTTTTCGCTTTAACAGATAGGGAGAACCAGTCTG
>NC_045740.1:23605089-23605438 GCF_008692095.1 Etheostoma spectabile | reverse complement strand
GTAAGTTTGTTACATTTACATTTGTACATTTTGTTTAACATTCAGATATCTTGATCAAATTCTTAAAAGTCTATGTCTATACCTAGTGGAGAATCTGGTGCTGGAAAGACTGTGAACACCAAGAGTGTCCCCATCAGTACTTGCAACAATTGCAGTTGGTGGACCGAAGAAGGACGACGCAAAGGTATGTTACTGTATGATTACAATTCAGGGTTTTTCTGCTATAAAATATTCTTTAAAGGAGAAAGATAGTCATTTTCTGACTATAAATCTTAACCTGGATTATAGGGGTCATTGGAGGATCAGATTATTGCAGCCAATCCCCTGCTGGAGGCCTATGGTAACGCCA
>NC_045740.1:23604593-23605066 GCF_008692095.1 Etheostoma spectabile | reverse complement strand
TCTCGTTTTGTAAGTATGGAACAATTTCTGCACATGAAAGAGGTCTCGTTACAGATTGGCAATGTGAAGGCACATTAAAAATCTTTTGTTCCAAACAGGGTAAGTTCATCAGAATCCATTTCGGCGCAACTGGCAAACTGGCTAGTGCTGATATTGAGACATGTAAGTAATAAAACTCATAGTACATACAAATGACTGTGATTGAGAATTGGCCAGACTGTAATTTATTAACAATATTTGTAGATCTGCTGGAGAAGTCTAGAGTGACATACCAGCTTTCTGATGAGAGAGGCTACCACATCTTCTTCCAGATGATGACCGGCCACATACCTGAGCTGCTTGGTAAGCAAGTTGGTGTTGCACAGTATTTAACCTACTTGTTTTCAAATGAAACAAATGTTCTGACATTTGCTCCCTTTTTTGATCTCCAGATGTGGCACTCATCACCACCAACCCCTACGACTTCCCCATGT
>NC_045740.1:23604327-23604583 GCF_008692095.1 Etheostoma spectabile | reverse complement strand
TCAGATCACTGTGGCCAGTATTGATGACAAAGTTGAGCTTGAAGCCACTGATGTGAGTGATTTTTCACTTAAAATATTTTTATTTACTTTTATTCCATTTAATGCAAGTGCATTTTTCTAAAAATGTTTTGTGTGGACCTCTTTTTAACTCTAGAATGCCATTGATATCCTGGGCTTCAGCAATGAAGAGAAAATGGCCATCTACAAGATGACTGGTGCTGTGCTCCACCATGGTAACATGAAGTTCAAGCAGAAG
>NC_045740.1:23602698-23604311 GCF_008692095.1 Etheostoma spectabile | reverse complement strand
CTGAGCCTGATGGCACAGAGGGTGAGTATGGAATGTCAGCTCAAAGTGAATAGCTTGGAAACAACACTAATGAGGTTCCTAATCACACTGGTGTCAGTTTACATCATGATGGAAATCTCTGAACTATTTTCAGAGGCTGACAAGGTTGCTTACTTGCTGGGTCTGAACGTCCTCTGACATTGCTCAAGGCTCTGTGCTATCCAAACAAAAAAAAAAAGGGAAGGTCGGAAATGAGTATGTCACCAAGGGACAGACTGTACCTCAGGTAAAACAGATTAGTTATGGTATTTCTACTAAAATAATGCAGCACAAGGTTTAATAAAAATCAACGTGCAGTGTTCAATATATCGTATTGCTACTTTCAAAGAGTTCAACACATTAAATTCTAAATGCATAGTGTACAATAAGTCAAGGACCATCTTAATGTTATTTTTTGTTTTTAGATCTTTTGTATTATTTATCTCAGCAGTGCGGTGCCCGTTCAGCCGGATTGCAGCCTGTGGTATTGGTGCTTGAAGCTTTCTTGAGAATCCCTCATACAATAAATTTGATGCTCACACTGCGCTTCCTTGGGTCCTGAGCAATCCCCCTGCCATGACATAGTTGCATCATATACCCAAAACACATCTACTCATGGTCAGAAACACCTTTACAATCAACTGGGTGCCCTGTTGGACAGAACTGATACCCAAATGTTATTCCATCGGTGTGTGACTGTTTATCTGATGAGCAGGTGTCAACCTTGTATGGCAGCCTCAACCACAGTGTATGAATGTGTGTGAATGTAATATGTAAAAGCACTTTGAGCAGTTGTTAGGACTAATACGCTGATGTCTAACTACAGTGTATGTATGTATTTACATTGCAGATTTGGATTTTTCCACACAAAATTATTAATCATTACCTTTTCTCGTGCCAACACGACATTCCAAGTTAGGGAAAAGGTGACAAGTAAGGAAAGATACTGTTTGTCTGGGACCCAAGTCGAGCGGGCTTATTTTTTTTTGTAAATCAGAGTAAGCACTCCTTCCGTTCACGCTGTTCTCCAGGTTAAATCATTCTGATATGTCACGTTGTCCCGTCTGCTTAGTAAAATGTTAGTGACAGGGTACCGGCCGTTCTTATTATACATCTATGGTACAGGGAGATGCGGAACCGTATCGTGGTTTAGTCTATGTGAGACTAAGGCCAGCTGCCAGGAGAAATAGAGGGTTTCCAAGGTCAGGCTTCAACATATCATTATGTTCAACCTTCTGTTTAGAAGTGGTGCATTTACAGCTCAAAGCAACCTAATTCGATACAGTGTCCATCTTTTGTTTGATATCTATTGTTGGCAACAAAAATTGTTAGCATCATGTATGATATTTTATTGCGTTTCCTCTTAGTTAAATGCTGAGTCTGTTTACCTGCTTGTGATGTCTTTTGCACATTTGCATCACCACTTTAAATCTGATAACCTGACAGGCTGACTCACTCACACAGATTCCTACCGTTATTAGAGAGATTAGAAGAAATACCAATAATCAACACCAATGAGGTTGACTAATAAAGGTTGACTGACATCAATCATATCACATCCTTGTTTTTATTCAGGTGATGAACTCAGTGCCCGC
>NC_045740.1:23602458-23602688 GCF_008692095.1 Etheostoma spectabile | reverse complement strand
GCCAAGGCTATCTATGAGAGGATGTTCTTGTGGATGGTCATTCGTATCAACCAGATGTTGGACACTAAACAATCAAGACAGTTCTACATTGGTGTCCTGGATATTGCTGGTTTTGAAATATTTGACGTAAGCTTCATTTCCAACAACTCAGAAGCTGACACTTTTCATGACAGAATCATTGTATATAAGAAATTATACTGATGATTGTCCCCTCACAGTTCAACACCTTG
>NC_045740.1:23602333-23602448 GCF_008692095.1 Etheostoma spectabile | reverse complement strand
GCATCAACTTCACCAATGAGAAACTGCAACAGTTTTTCAACCATACCATGTTTGTCCTGGAGCAAGAAGAGTACAAAAAGGAGGGTATTATCTGGGAGTTCATTGACTTTGGCAT
>NC_045740.1:23599816-23602323 GCF_008692095.1 Etheostoma spectabile | reverse complement strand
GCCTGCATTGAGCTCATTGAAAAGGTAATCACTTCATTCGGTTATAATTTATAATTGTTTGTATTTAGATTTTATGTATCACCTAATGACACCTAATCAACTTATACTGTATTTCTCTCTTTTTACAAGCCGATGGGCATCTTCTCCGTCCTTGAAGAGGAGTGCATGTTCCCCAAGGCCACAGACACATCCTTCAAGAACTGTATGACCAGCATCTTGGCAAAAACAAAGCATTTGAGAAGCCTAAACCTGCCAAAGGCAAGATTGAGGCCCACTTCTCCTGGTGCACTACGCCGGACCGTAGACTACAAATACCTGGCTGGCTGGACAAGAACAAGGATCCACTGAATGACTCCGTCTGTCAGCTGTACCAGAAATCTCAGTGAAACTGCTGGCTATCTGCTTTCCTGCTGTTGTTGAGGGTATGATAGTAACCACAGTAAACTAAAACATGTTTTAGGTTATACTGTATAATTTTTTAAGTAACTGTAGCAAGTGTTCATGTACATTTTATATGTTATTCTAACAAAACATGTCTACTTAAAATCCTCAACAGATACTACCAAGAAGGGAGGCAAGAAGAAGGGTGGTTCTATGCAGACCGTGTCTTCACAGTTTAGGGTAAGGTTTAACATTGCAAATGTATACTGTATATATCTTGGTTTATATTCAAACTCACAATTGATTACATGCCATGATAAGACTCCCCATTTTGGATCTACAGGAGAACTTGGGGAAGCTGATGACTAACTTAAGGAGCACCCATCCACACTTTGTGCGCTGCCTGATTCCCAATGAGACAAAGACTCCAGGTACATAGAGAACACAATTTCAAGGAGTGGTTTTGTTAAAGGTGCCCTGCCACACAAAAACGTTTCTTACTGTAATTTTTTTTAAATATGTTAGGTCCATATGTGTTTGTGTTATGTTGTGAATGGGAAAATTGCTACGCCCTCTGTCAGCTCTAGCCACTGAAAAGAAATCAGCGGAGAAATCAGGCCAATTACAACAGCTGGTCAGTCTTACGTCATGTTGTCTGAGCTCATTATTATTCATGAGCTCGCCCAGTTGTGCTGGGTAAAGGATACTGATAGACAGGCTCTCATTGCCTAGCTGTTAGCCAATCAGAGCCAAGTAGAATAGCTCATTGAATATTAATAAGAAATGGCAAAAAATTGAACTGAAACTTCCTGCAGACTTTTTATACCACAGTAGAATGGCTTGAAACAAGGTAACCAAGACATTTTTTCCACAAAAAAGTAACAGAGTCCATGGTAAAACTTCATACATTACCACAAAGGCAACTTTAATACAGTGTGCTGCTATAACTAAGAAACGTTTAAGTCAAAGACGTAATTAGGAAATATATTTTGTACAGGTCTGATGGAGAACTTCCTGGTCATCCACCAGCTCAGGTGTAACGGTGTGCTGGAGGGTATCAGAATCTGCAGAAAAGGTTTCCCCAGCAGAATCATCTATGCTGACTTTAAGCAGAGGTATCAATCAATATTTGAATATAATTTTGATAATTATTCAAATAAAATGCTCCCACTGACCATTAACTCTCATTAAAAGGTACAAGGTGCTGAATGCCAGTGTCATCCCCGAGGGCCAGTTCATTGACAACAAGAAGGCTTCAGAGAAGCTGCTTGGGTCAATTGATATTCCACATGATGAGTACAAATTTGGACACACAAAGGTAAACACCTTGCTCTCTTTTTTTACTGTAGAATAATGACCAAAGAGGTTATAGAGTACAGTCCAGTTTGTTTGCTTGTTTTTCTGGTAATAATAATAATATACTGTTTGTATTAAATTACCGTTATATCTGTTAATATTAAAGCAGAAAATTCAACAACTACTTAAGTAATTGTAGAGTTTGGTGCCAAGGAATAAGTGATTTATTTTAAGTATAAGGCAGAGCAGCCTGCATGTGGCCATTTATAAAACACCTTTGCCTTAGAAGCCTTAAAACATTTTTGTTTAACAGGGTGTGAAGTATTCACTATCTGACTTCATCCTAAGTTCATTTTTATTTTGTGTCTGATCAGGTGTTCTTCAAGGCCGGTCTGCTGGGTGTCCTGGAGGAGATGAGAGATGAGAAACTGTCATCTCTTGTCACCATGACTCAGGCTTTGGCCCGTGGCTATGTCATGAGAAAGGAGTTTGTGAAGATGACAGAGAGGAGGCATGTTGAAAACAGCTCATTCTGAATCCTGGTATTAAAAATCACCAACAATAATGTTTACAACAGCTATTTCTTGTCTGTAGGGAAGCCATATATACCATCCAGTACAATATCCGCTCATTCATGAATGTCAAACACTGACAAGATCAAGCCTCTGCTGAAGACTGCTGAACTGAGAAGAGCTGGCAATATGAAAGAGAACTATGTAATTAGAAGACTGCTTGGCTGCTGCCCTGGCCAAGAAGAAGGAACTGGAGGAGAAGATGGTGTCCCTTTTGCAGGAGAAGAATGACCTGCAGCTGCAAGTAGCATCTGTAAG
>NC_045740.1:23598866-23599806 GCF_008692095.1 Etheostoma spectabile | reverse complement strand
CAGACAGTTGTGCTTTTCCTGTTTTTCAAAGTTGATGTTTTAACATCTTTTTTTATAAAAAATTAACTAGGAATCAGAAAATCTGAATGATGCTGAAGAGAGATGTGAGGGACTTATCAAGAGTAGATTCAGATGGAGGCCAAACTCAAAGAGACACTGGAGACTGGAGGATGAAGAGGAAATCAATGCTGAGCTCACTGCCAAAAGAAAAGCTGGGAGATGAATTCTCTGACTCAAGAAGGAATTGATGACCTTGAGCTACCTTGGCCAAAGTGGAAAAAGAGAAACATGCCACAGAGAACAAGGTTCCTAAATAATAATCTGTCCATCAGATCAATTAGAATTATGATGATGACCGTTTGAAGACAATATCTTTCTTGCACTCTTAGGTGAAGAACCTGACTGAGGAGATGGCCTCTCAGGATGAGAGCATTGCCAAGCTGACCAAGGAAAAGAAAGCCCTTCAGGAGGCTCATCAGCAGACTCTTGATGACCTGCAGGCAGAGGAAGACAAAGTCAACACTCTGACCAAGGCCAAGACCAAGCTTGAGCAGCAAGTGGATGATGTAAGTTTACAAAGTCTCTTAAATTGGCAAAGCAGTATTCTACTTGAATGTGATAATTAAACACTTGTCTTATTTCTCAGCTTGAGAGTTCTCTGGAGCAAGAGAAGAAGCTCCGTATGGACCTTGAGAGAGCCAAGAGAAAGCTTGAGGGTGATCTGAAACTGGCCCAGGAATCCATCATGGATCTTGAGAATGAGAAGCAGCAGTCTGATGAGAAGATCAAAAAGTAACAGTTTTTGAATTTGTACAATAAGCGTTCTTTAAAGATTAAAAAAGGTTGTGGTCAACTGCATTAACTCTGTATTTTATCTCACAGGAAGGACTTTGACATTAGTCAGCTTCTTAGCAAAGTTGAAGATGAGCAGTCACTGGGT
>NC_045740.1:23598378-23598856 GCF_008692095.1 Etheostoma spectabile | reverse complement strand
AGAAGAAGATCAAGGAGCTCCAGGTGACATATGGTTTTAAAGAAAACATTTCTATTTCCATTTTTGTGTATTAAAAGTAAATGTTTACTGAAAGAGGTCTATGTTGAACAGGCTCGTATTGAGGAACTGGAGGAGGAGATTGAGGCTGAGCGTGCTGCTCGTGCCAAGGTTGAGAAGCAGAGAGCTGACCTCTCCAGGGAACTTGAGGAGATCAGTGAGAGGCTGGAGGAGGCCGGTGGAGCCACTGCTGCTCAGATTGAGATGAACAAGAAGCGTGAAGCCGAGTTCCAGAAGCTCCGTCGTGATCTTGAGGAGTCCACTCTGCAGCATGAAGCCACTGCTGCTGCTCTTCGCAAGAAGCAGGCTGACAGCGTTGCTGAGCTGGGAGAGCAGATCGACAACCTCCAGCGTGTAAAACAGAAGCTTGAGAAGGAAAAGAGCGAATACAAAATGGAGATTGATGACCTCTCCAGCAACA
>NC_045740.1:23590917-23598368 GCF_008692095.1 Etheostoma spectabile | reverse complement strand
TGCTAAAGCAAAGGTACACAATGCATTACATGCTATTTTATTATGTAATTAGTATTGTAAAACAAAGTACCTAATAGTATAGATAAAATCTGATCAGTGATCTCATCTCTATTTACTCTTTAGGGAAATCTTGAAAAGATGTGCCGTACTCTTGAGGACCAACTCAGTTCGGTTGTGGTAAAAGATAGCTAATAATTTAGTTTTCGCTTTAACAGATAGGGAGAACCAGTCTGTCTTGATCACGTAAGTTTGTTACATTTACATTTGTACATTTTGTTTAACATTCAGATATCTTGATCAAATTCTTAAAAGTCTATGTCTATACCTAGTGGAGAATCTGGTGCTGGAAAGACTGTGAACACCAAGCGTGTCATCCAGTACTTTGCAACAATTGCAGTTGGTGGACCGAAGAAGGACGACGCAAAGGTATGTTACTGTATGATTACAATTCAGGGTTTTTCTGCTATAAAATATTCTTTAAAGGAGAAAGATAGTCATTTTCTGACTATAAATCTTAACCTGGATTATAGGGGTCATTGGAGGATCAGATTATTGCAGCCAATCCCCTGCTGGAGGCCTATGGTAACGCCAAAACTATTAGGAATGATAACTCTTCTCGTTTTGTAAGTATGGAACAATTTCTGCACATGAAAGAGGTCTCGTTACAGATTGGCAATGTGAAGGCACATTAAAAATCTTTTGTTCCAAACAGGGTAAGTTCATCAGAATCCATTTCGGCGCAACTGGCAAACTGGCTAGTGCTGATATTGAGACATGTAAGTAATAAAACTCATAGTACATACAATGACTGTGATTGAGAATTGGCCAGACTGTAATTTATTAACAATATTTGTAGATCTGCTGGAGAGTCTAGAGTGACCACAGCTTTCTGATGAGAGAGCTACCACATCTTCTTCCAGATGATGACCGGCCACATACCTGAGCTGCTGGTAAGCAAGTTGTGTTGCACAGATTTAACTACTTGTTTCAAATGAAACAAATGTTCTGACATTTGCTCCCTTTTTGATCTCCAGATGGGCACTCATCACCACCAACCCCTACGACTTCCCCATGTGTAGCATGGGTCAGATCACTGTGGCCAGTATTGATGACAAAGTTGAGCTTGAAGCCTGATGTGAGTGATTTTCACTTAAAATATTTTTATTTACTTTTATTCCTTAATGCAAGTGCATTTTTTCTAAAAATGTTTTGTGTGGACCTCTTTTAACTCTAAGCCATTGATCTCTGGGCTTCAGCAATGAAGAGAAAATGGCCATCTACAAGATGACTGGTGCTGTGCTCCACCATGGTAACATGAAGTTCAAGCAAAGCAGCGTGAGGAGCAAGCTGAGCCTGATGGCACAGAGGGTGAGTATGGAATGTCAGCTCAAAGTGAATAGCTTGGAAACAACACTAATGAGGTTCCTAATCACACTGGTGTCAGTTTACATCATGATGGAAATCTCTGAACTATTTTCAGAGGCTGACAAGGTTGCTTACTTGCTGGGTCTGAACTCCGCTGACATGCTCAAGGCTCTGTGCTATCCCAGAGTGAAGGTCGGAAATGAGTATGTCACCAAGGGACAGACTGTACCTCAGTAAAACAGATTAGTTATGGTATTTCTACTAAAATAATGCAGCACAAGGTTTAATAAAAATCAACGGCAGTGTTCAATATATCGTATTGCTACTTCAAAGAGTTCACACATTAAATTCTAAATGCATAGTGTACAAAAGTCAAGGACCATCTTAATGTTTATTTTTTGTTTTTAGATCTTTGTATTATTTATCTCAGCAGTGCGGTGCCCGTTCAGCCGGATTGCAGCCTGGGTATTGGTGCTTGAAGCTTTCTTGAGAATCCCTCTACAATAAATTTGATGCTCACACTGCTCTTCCTTGGGTCCTGAGCAATCCCCCTGCCATGACATAGTTGTCATCATATACCAAAACCTACTCATGGTCAGAAACACCTTTACAATCAACTGGGTGCCCTGTTGGACAGAACTGATACCCAAATGTTATTCCATCGGTGTGTGACTGTTTATCTGATGAGCAGGTGTCAACCTTGTATGGCCAGCCTCAACCACAGTGTATGAATGTGTTGAATGTAAATGTAAAAGCACTTTGAGCAGTTGTTAGGACTAATACGCTGATGTCTAACTACAGTGTATGATGTATTTACATTGCAGATTTGGATTTTTCCACACAAATTATTAATCATTACCTTTTCTCGTGCCAACACGACTTCCAAGTTAGGGAAAAGGGTGACAAGTAAGGAAAGATACTGTTTGTCTGGGACCCAAGTCGAGCGGGCTTATTTTTTTTGTAAATCAGAGTAAGCACTCCTTCCGTTCACGCTGTTCTCCAGGTTAAATCATTCTGATATGTCACGTTGTCCCGTCTGCTTAGTAAAATGTTAGTGACGGGTACCGGCCGTTCTTATTATACATCTATGGTACAGGGAGATGCGGAACCGTATCGTGGTTTAGTCATGTGAGACTAAGGCCAGCTGCCAGGAGAAATAGAGGGTTTCCAAGGTCAGGCTTCAACATATCATTATGTTCAACCTTCTGTTTAGAAGTGGTGCATTTACAGCTCAAAGCAACCTAATTCGATACAGTGGTCCATCTTTTTTGTTGATATCTATTGTTGGCAACAAAAATTGTTAGCATCATGTATGATATTTTATTGCGTTTCCTCTTAGTTAAATGCTGAGTCTGTTTACCTGCTTGTGATGTCTTTTGCACATTTGCATCACCACTTTAAATCTGATAACCTGACAGGCTGACTCACTCACACAGATTCCTACCGTTATTAGAGAGATTAGAAGAAATACCAATAATCAACCCAATGAGGTTGACTAATAAAGGTTGACTGACATCATCTATCACATCCTTGTTTTATCAGTGAGAACTCAGTGCCCGCCCTGGCCAGGCTATCTATGAGAGGATGTTCTTGTGGATGGTCATTCGTATCAACCAGATGTTGACACTAAACAATCAACAGTTCTACTTGGTGTCCTGGATATTGCTGGTTTTGAAATATTTGACGTAAGCTTCATTTCCAACAACTCAGAAGCTGACACTTTTCATGACAGAATCATTGTATATAAGAAATTATACTGATGATTGTCCCCTCACAGTTCAACACCTTGGAGCAGCTGTGCATCAACTTCACCAATGAGAAACTGCAACAGTTTTTCAACCATACCATGTTTGTCCTGGAGCAAGAAGAGTACAAAAAGGAGGGTATTATCTGGGAGTTCATTGACTTTGGCATGGACTTGGCTGCCTGCATTGAGCTCATTGAAAAGGTAATCACTTCATTCGGTTATAATTTATAATTGTTTGTATTTAGATTTTATGTATCACCTAATGACACCTAATCAACTTATACTGTATTTCTCTCTTTTTACAAGCCGATGGGCATCTTCTCCGTCCTTGAAGAGGAGTGCATGTTCCCCAAGGCCACAGACACATCCTTCAAGAACAAGCTGTATGACCAGCATCTTGGCAAAAACAAAGCATTTGAGAAGCCTAAACCTGCCAAAGGCAAGATTGAGGCCCACTTCTCCCTGGTGCACTACGCCGGTACCGTAGACTACAATATCACTGGCTGGCTGGACAAGAACAAGGATCCACTGAATGACTCCGTCTGTCAGCTGTACCAGAAATCTCCAGTGAAACTGCTGGCTATCTGCTTTCCTGCTGTTGTTGAGGGTATGATAGTAACCACAGTAAACTAAAACATGTTTAGGTTATACTGTATAATTTTTTAAGTAACTGTAGCAAGTGTTCATGTACATTTTATATGTTATTCTAACAAAACATGTCTACTTAAAATCCTCAACAGATACTACCAAGAAGGGAGGCAAGAGAAGGGTGGTTCTATGCAGACCGTGTCTTCACAGTTTAGGGTAAGTTTAACATTGCAAATGTATACTGTATATATCTTGGTTTATATTCAAACTCACAATTGATTACATGCCATGTAAGACTCCCCATTTTGGATCTACAGGAGAACTTGGGGAAGCTATGACTACTTAAGGAGCACCCATCCACACTTTGTGCGCTGCCTGATTCCCAATGAGACAAAGACTCCAGGTACATAGAGAACACAATTTCAAGGAGTGGTTTTGTTAAAGGTGCCCTGCCCACAAAAACGTTTCTTACTGTAATTTTTTTAAATATGTTAGGTCCTATGTGTTTTGTTGTGTTGTGTGAATGGGAAAATTGCTACGCCCTCTGTCAGCTCTAGCCACTGAAAAGAAATCAGCGGAGAAATCAGGCCAATTACAACACTGGTCAGTCTTACGTCATGTTGTCTAGCTCATTATTATTCATGAGCTCGCCCAGTTGTGCTGGGTAAAGGATACTGATAGACAGGCTCTCATTCCTAGCGTTGCCAATCAGAGCCAAGTAGAATAGCTCATTGAATATTAATAAGAAATGGCAAAAAATTGAACTGAAACTTCCTGCAGACTTTTATACCACAGTGAATGGCTTGAAACAAGGTAACCAAGACATTTTTCCACAAAAAAGTAACAGAGTCCATGGTAAAACTTCATACATTACCACAAGGCAACTAATACAGGGTGCTGCTATAACTAAGAAACGTTTAAGTCAAAGACGTAATTAGGAAATTATTTTGTACAGGTCTGATGGAGAACTTCCTGTCATCCACCAGCTCAGGTTAACGGTGTGCTGGAGGGTATCAGAATCTGCAGAAAAGGTTTCCCCAGCAGAATCATCTATGCTGACTTTAAGCAGAGGTATCAATCAATATTTGAATATATTTTGATAATTATTCAAATAAAATGCTCCCACTGACCATTAACTCTCATTAAAGTACAAGGTGCTGAATGCCAGTGTCATCCCCGAGGGCCAGTTCATTGACAACAAAAGGCTTCAGAGAAGCTGCTTGGGTCAATTGATATTCCACATGATGAGTACAAATTTGGACACACAAAGGTAAACACCTTGCTCTCTTTTTTTACTGTAGAATAATGACCAAAGAGGTTATAGTGTACAGTCCAGTTTGTTTGCTTTTTTTTCTGGTATAATAATAATATACTGTTTGTATTAATTACCGTTATATCTGTTAATATTAACAGAAATTCAACAACTACTTAAGTAATTGTAGAGTTTGGTGCCAAGGAATAAGTGATTTATTTTAATAAAGGCAGAGCAGCCTGCATGTGGCCATTTATAAAACACCTTGCCTTAGAAGCCTAAAACATTTTTGTTAACAGGGTGTGAAGTATTCACTATCTGACTTCATCCTAAGTTCATTTTTATTTGTGTCTGATCAGGTGTTCTTCAAGGCCG
Organism: Etheostoma spectabile; assembly: GCF_008692095.1. NCBI lineage: Eukaryota > Metazoa > Chordata > Actinopteri > Perciformes > Percidae > Etheostoma > Etheostoma spectabile. Next base: position 23,593,041 of record NC_045740.1, on the reverse strand, counting down.
GTCTGCTGGGTTCCTGGAGGAGATGAGATGAGAAACTGTCATCTCTTGTCACCATGACTCAGGCTTTGGCCCGTGGCTATGTCATGAGAAAGGAGTTTGTGAAGATGACAGAGAGGAGGCATGTTGAAAACAGCTCATTCTGAATCCTGGTATTAAAAATCACCAACAATAATGTTTACAACAGCTATTTCTTGTCTGTAGGGAAGCCATATATACCATCCAGTACAATATCCGCTCATTCATGAATGTCAAACACTGGCCATGGATGAAGGTGTACTACAAGATCAAGCCTCTGCTGAAGACTGCTGAAACTGAGAAGGAGCTGGCAAATATGAAAGAGAACTATGATAAGATGAAGACTGACTTGGCTGCTGCCCTGGCCAAGAAGAAGGAACTGGAGGAGAAGATGGTGTCCCTTTTGCAGGAGAAGAATGACCTGCAGCTGCAAGTAGCATCTGTAAGTACACATCATCAGACAGTTGTGCTTTTCCTGTTTTTCAAAGTTGATGTTTTAACATCTTTTTTTATAAAAAATTAACTAGGAATCAGAAAATCTGAATGATGCTGAAGAGAGATGTGAGGGACTTATCAAGAGTAAGATTCAGATGGAGGCCAAACTCAAAGAGACAACTGAGAGACTGGAGGATGAAGAGGAAATCAATGCTGAGCTCACTGCCAAGAAGAGAAAGCTGGAGGATGAATGCTCTGAGCTCAAGAAGGATATTGATGACCTGGAGCTTACCTTGGCCAAAGTGGAAAAAGAGAAACATGCCACAGAGAACAAGGTTCCTAAATAATAATCTGTCCATCAGATCAATTAGAATTATGATGATGACCGTTTGAAGACAATATCTTTCTTGCACTCTTAGGTGAAGAACCTGACTGAGGAGATGGCCTCTCAGGATGAGAGCATTGCCAAGCTGACCAAGGAAAGAAAGCCCTTCAGGAGCTCATCAGCAGACTCTTGATGACCTGCAGGCAGAGGAAGACAAAGTCAACACTCTGACCAAGGCCAAGACCAAGCTTGAGCAGCAAGTGGATGATGTAAGTTTACAAAGTCTCTTAAATTGGCAACAGCATTTCTACTGAATGTGATAATTAAACACTTGTCTTATTTCTCAGCTTAGAGTTCTCTGGAGCAAGAGAAGAAGCTCCGTATGGACCTTGAGAGAGCCAAGAGAAAGCTTGAGGGTGATCTGAAACTGCCCAGGAATCCATCATGGATCTTGAGAATGAGAGCAGCAGTCTATGAAAGATCAAAAGTAACAGTTTTGAATTTGTACAATAAGCGTTCTTTAAAGATTAAAAAAGGTTGTGGTCAACGCATTAACCTGTATTTTATCTCACAGGAGGACTTTGACATTAGTCAGCTTCTTAGCAAAGTTGAAGATGAGCAGTCACTGGGTGCTCAGCTTCAGAAGAAGATCAAGGAGCTCCAGTGACATATGGTTTAAAGAAAACATTTCTATTTCCATTTTTGTGTATTAAGTAAATGTTTACTGAAAGAGGTCTATGTTGAACAGCTCGTATTGAGGAACTGGAGGAGGAGATTGAGGCTGAGCGTGCTGCTCGTGCCAAGGTTGAGAAGCAGAGAGCTGACCTCTCCAGGGAACTTGAGGAGATCAGTGAGAGGCTGGAGGAGGCCGGTGAGCCACTGCTGCTCAGATTGAGATGAACAAGAAGCGTGAAGCCGAGTTCCAGAAGCTCCGTCGTGATCTTGAGGAGTCCACTCTGCAGCATGAAGCCACTGCTGCTGCTCTTCGCAAGAAGCAGGCTGACAGCGTTGCTGAGCTGGAGAGCAGATCGACACCTCCAGCGTGTAAAACAGAAGCTTGAGAAGAAAAGAGCGATACAAAATGGAGATTGATGACCTCTCCAGCAACATGGAGAATGTTGCTAAAGCAAAGGTACACAATCATTACATGCTATTTTATTATGTAATTGTATTGTAAAACAAAGTACCTAATATATAGATAAAATCTGATCAGTGATCTCATCTCTATTTACTCTTTAGGGAAATCTTGAAAAGATGTGCCGTACTCTTGAGGACCAACTCAGCGAACTGAAGACCAAGAATGATGAAATGTCCGTCAAATCAATGACACAAGTGCACAGAGAGCCCGT
>NC_045740.1:23572658-23590892 GCF_008692095.1 Etheostoma spectabile | reverse complement strand
CCCCCCTCAGAGAACTGAAGACCAAGAATATGAATGTCCGTCAATCAATGACACAAGTGCACAGAGAGCACGTCTCCTGACAGAAAATGGTATCTACAAGCTATCGTAATGATCTGTTGTGTATGTTATCAAGAATCGTGACAAAAACTAATGCATCATGATGATCTATCACCAAGGTGAGTTCAGCCGTCAAGTTGAAGAGAAAGAAGCTCTTGTCTCCAGCTGACAGAGGCAAACAGCATCACACAGCAGATTGGGAGTGAAAAGACTTTGAAGAGGAGTTAAGGTGAGAAACTTTAGTGAGTGTGTATTGGTATTATTTTGGGATTCAGGAATGTTTGTAATTCAAATCATATGTCTTACACCAGGCCAGATAGCTCTGCCCATGACTCAGTCACCCGCCATGACTGTGATCTCTGAGGGAGCAGTTTGAGGAGGAGCAAGAGGCCAAGGCTGAGCTGCAGCGTGGAATGTCCAAGGCACAGTGAGGTGGCTAGAGGAACTAATTATAAACTGATGCTATCCAGCGCACGGAGAGCTTGAAGAAGCCAAGTGAGACACAACATTCAACAATCAATGCTCACTTGAGAACATTTATAGCTCTGCCTATCTATCTTTAAACTCTGCTATAAAATACTAGTCGATAAAATAACACCCCCCCTTCAAAATCGTGTAAACACTAAAAACTAACTACAAACATATAAAGAACTCACGTTGCAGAGTATTGTTAGCTAAGGCTTCAGTAGTTTTCAGTGGGAAACAAATTTACCTTCAAAAGGAAAAAGCTGGTCGCGCGTCTCAGGAGGCTGAGGACAGATTGAGGCAGTGAATTCCAAGTGCTTCTCTTGAGAAAACAAACAGAGGCTCCAGAGTGAGGTGGAGACCTCATGATGTGTGGAGAGGGCCAATGGGCTGGCTGCCAACTGGACAGAAGCAGAGGAACTTTGACAAGGTAGCATTGTTACTTTGGTGCCAAGCAATACAACAATCAAATATTTAATTGGGTTCCTTGCTACATAACCAACTCAGTGTATTATTCAGGTGTTGGCAGAGTGGAAACAGAAGTATGAGGAGGGTCAAGCGAGCTTGAGGGAGCCCAGAAGGAGACTCGTTCTCTCACCACTGAGCTCTTCAAGATGAAGAACTCTATGAGAATCTCTGGATCAGCTGGAGACCATGAAGCGTGAAACAAACCTGCAACGTGTGTTCTACATATTACAGTTGTTAGTCAACATATTGTTTCTTACTTTATTCAACATGTTGTAATAAAGGTTTAATTTTACATTGTACCTGTAACAAATGAACACATGTTCTCTTTTCAGAGGAGATCTCAGACTGACTGAACAGATTGGTGAACTGGCAACATCCATGAGCTGGAGAAGTCCAAGAAGCATGGAGACCGAGAAGACTGAGATCCAGACAGCTCTAGAGGCTGAGGTACTTTTTTGACTAGGACTCTTTGAGAAATCAATCATGGACAACAGTACTTTTTTACAAGGCGAGAAACGATTTAATTCTTTGATATTCAGGGAACTCTGGAACACAGGAGTCTAAATCCTGCGTGTCCAGCTGGGCTCACAGATTAAGAGTGAGTGGACAGGAAGCTGGCAGAAGAAGATGAGGAGATGGAGCAGATCAAGAGGAACAGTCCAGAGGGTGATTGACTCCATGCAGAGAATCTGATTCTGAGGTCAGAGCAGGAACGATGCCCTGAAATCAAGAAGAAGATGGAGGGAGACCTGAATGAGATGGAGATTCAGCTGAGCCAGCCAATCGCCAGGCTGCTGAGTCCCAGAAGCAGCTGAGGAATGTGCAGGCCCTGAAGGTATTGTTAACACACTTGCACATAATGCAGGTACATTGGGACATTATTTGAATACTTTCTATATTGTTTACTAGGATGCACAACTGCACCTTGATGATGCTGTCAGAGCACAGGAGGAGTTTAAGGAACAAGCTGCTATGGTGGATCGCAGGAAGGTCTGATGGTAGCTGAAATTGAGAACTTAGAGTGCTCTGGAACAGACGAGAGAGAATTCGCAAAACTGCTGAGCAGGGCTGGTGACGCAGTGAGCGTGTGGACTTCTGCTTCTCAGTGAACAAGCCAAATTTCTTCATAATTCAAAAATCAAAATTTTAAAACATAATCAGGCATGTGATGACTAAAGTCCTAATCTTTTTTGCCTTTTAGAACACAAGCCTTCTGAACTCCAGAGAACTTAGTCTGACCTGGTCCAGGTCCAGAGTGAAGTGGAGGACACGTTTCAGGAAGCGAGAATGCCGAGGAAGCAAGAAGGCCACACTGATTAGGTGTTAACATTCCTTTGTTAATTACGTTTCCTTTACTAATGGTTTTGTTTAATGATTATGCTATCAACATTGAATGCTGTCCTCTTCTAGGCTGCTATGATGGCTGAGGAGCTGAAGAAGGAGCAGGTATACCAGCTCCCCCTGGAGAGGATGAAGAAGAACCTGGAGGTCACTGTTAAGGACCTGCAGCACCGCCTGGATGAGGCTGAGAACCTGGCCATGAAGGTGGCAAGAAGCAGCTCCAGAAACTGAGTCCAGGGTAAGAAAGAAAGAGAATAATTTGCCAAGGTGAACTACTTTTAAAAAAATAATGTTTATTCTATTGTTTGTCATTGAAGGTGCGTGAACTGAGGCAGAGGTGTGAGCGCGAGCAGAGACGTGGAGGAGAGGCACTTAAGGGTGTCCGTAAATATGAGAGGAGGGTGAAGGAGCTCACCTATCAGGTACAGTCATTTCATAGTAACACATCACAATCAACTTAACATACTAATTACAAAAACATTTATTTTTTAAAAAACTTTAAGACTGAGGAGGACAAGAAAAATGTTGCACAGGCTGCAGGATCTAGTTGACAAGTTCAGCTTAAAGTCAAGGCCTACAAGAGGCAGGCTGAGGAGGCGGTAAGGACAATATATAGATTTTCAACATCTGACATGCTTGTACTGTGGCAGATTATTTTCAAACAAGAGTACCTTTGGTATTTTAGGAGATTAATATTGTCAATTGGTTTTCAGAGGAGCGCCAAATCTCATCTGTCCAAGTGCAGGAAGGTGCAGCATGAGCTGGAGGAGCTGAGGAGCGCGCTGACATCGCAGAGTCCCAGGTCAACAAGTTGAGAGCGAAGAGCCGTGACTCTGGCAAGGTAAACATAAAATAAAAATGTTTACTATTTAATAAAAAATGATGACAGGAAATACTTCAGTTAGATTTGTTTTAAATTAAAGTATTCCAACCTTTTTTATTTTGTGTTTTTAGGGTAAAGAGGAGCTGATAAGAAAAACACTGAAATCAGCTGTTTTTCAATCATATAATATGATGTAGATCGGCTGTAAAAAAATTGTTTCCGTGTCAAAGTTAAATTACTGTTTGCCTACTTCTTTTCATGTGCATTGGTTCCCCCAAAATGATTGTTCATCTTGGCTTCCAGATAAAACAATGGCATAAGTAATTAGACCCAGTGACCAAGCTTATCAACAAAAGTCGCACAAATTTGATTTGAATGGGTTGCTACACCATGGCCTTAATAATGGCACTATCAGATTTACAGTACAACTGCTAACATCTATGCTTCAAGTACATTTCCCAATATCGGGTTTTCCCACACATAGCCTAAGTTTGTGGCAGGCACCTAGGCCAAAATCAACACCAGCCACACACATTGTGTTTCTTATTAGTTTTGTAACGTATTCTAAACACTCGTTCAGCAGCAACTTGCCTTCTATGCTCTCCTCGTCCGTCGCCACATCTACAACACACAAGCCCCTCCCCGCCTTGCACCCGGTCTATGCCATGAAAACAGTGGATTGCCAACTTAGCAACGTGGTTGCTCGATTTAGCATTTTTTAGACCTCCTTCGTGACTTTTTCCCCAAGAAAACACTTGCGACAAATCTGGCAAAAAGACAACGACTTTCACGTAAAAAGTTGCCGTGTATGCTCCAGGCGAGCACACAAGGATGTTCTCCTTGCCGCCCAAACAGTCCCTACTCTCCATGGTTTTTGCTGAGGAGTCAACCCCTCCCCTCCCGTGTAGCGTATGCAGGTGTGAAAGTGGAGAAGGTACAAGGAAGGCAGGGGTGCGTAGGCGAGACACAGAGAAAAGCGAGCTGAGTGGCGGCCTTTTGAGAATTATTTATCAATCTTTTTTTCCTCCGTCTGGAGAATTTCTTTTTTACTTCAAAGTATATAACTAAGAAATACATAAGGTACATAAATTCCTGTATTGAATTTGTATTATTATGTCTAAAAGATTCTATTCTTTTGATGCTACCTTGTGACACAAACACTACGCTTATTGGCACTGATTGATTTAATGACATCAAACATAGGACATAATAAGTATGGACGATGAAAATGAAAGGCCCGACATACACACTAAAATACTTTAAAAGTCAGGGGGCCACAGGCCGACACGACGACCGGTTGTCAAAGGTACACAAATCCATGTTGGAGATGCAGAGCCACGCCATGGTGGACACCGTGGTGTAGGGAAGCGTCCGAACTGAAGAAGGATTGTCCTGGGTATGGGCATTCTGGAGGATCCAGAGGCATTGCAGTTACCGCTGAAGGCCCAGTCCTTCGGCCGTGCAGAGCAAAGCAGCGGGTTGTGGGAGAAGTTCAGAGAAATGGAGAAGGCTTTAGATCAGCAGGTGCTGTCTGGACAAACCGTTCGCAACTCAGGAGGGGGAAGCAGGGAACCATCCCAGCTTTGTACAGCTAAGGGCGCTGGCTTTGTACCAATCCTGTTTTAGTAGTTTATGGACCAGCGATCGGGTATAGTCGGGTGGGGAGGCGTTGCAGGGTCTGGTGGGCTCAGGATCTTCATGCTGCTTTGTTGCGATGATGGTCTGCAGCATCATCGGCTTGTGACCTTCAGGCACGCAAGCATGGTTTGGCAAGCCGAGGGGAGCGGCTGGCATGAGGATCCAGCACCTCTAATACTGGAGGCCATGGGTTCTCAGAGGATCAACTGATGCGTGCACTTCTTCGTAGGGATGCGTTCTTGCCCAAGTGATGGATGTTAATACCTTGGAGTCTTGTTCACGAGTGAGGGACATGATCGGGGGGGGGATGGTCCACAGAAATTGTGCTCAGCGGGTGCGGTAATTGACATTCCAATTTGTTGCCGTTTGTCAACAAAGAGCGGAGCAAGAAGGCAAAGCTCTCAGCTCTAACCGGACGAATGGGTTTCCCCAGAGTAGGTGCTGGCATCCTCCCGTAGACCATAGAGTGAGAAGCACATTCATTCTGAGGGAGCTAAGTGAGCCGATGGCTCCTTAGGGACGGAAAAGAGCGTGAGGTGTTCGGGGATGGGGGGGGTCAAGGATCCGCTGGGGCTCCTAGGGGGGTTTTTAGGCATGTACACTGGAAGGGGGCCTCAGGGAAACCAGGACTAGGTGTTTTTTTTTTGGGGTTATATGTCTCCACGTGGACACTACGACAACACTACACCAGAAAAATTAACCAACATATTGCCTGCTAATCAATTGGATCTTAAGAGGTTGTCTCCAAAATTACCTCATTGTAAACAATTGTAACTACAGCACTAACACTTAAAAAATAAGCATATGCTTATTTTTGAAATTGTTGTCTCTTTGCGGTGTGTGTAGTTTGTCTCAATCCACAGATACCACACTATGGGTCACCATGGTACAAGGTCACGGTGAGAATTATGTTACGATTACATCAGAAACACCAAATGGCTCCTCTGGGCAGAGATATATTGCTCATGAAGTACATCAGTTCTTCTGCAGTAGTCATCAGTGTACCTTAGACCAATCCAGTTTAGCCTTAAAAGCGCACCATATAACCTCCTGAGACATCCCAGTAGGCGTGCCAGTCAAGTACGAGATAAAGGAATGTGATTGGATGCCCCAATACACAATACTCATTGAGCTCCAGGCTATACTGCACATGAGAGTATGATACAGTGGTCTAGCATGATGTGGGGAGCCAGGCCTCATTATGCCGGTAAAGCCTGGTTGGATAGTAAAAATTCTTATCATCACAGAACTGTAGCAATGCCGCAAATAGCAAACTCTAGTCTGAAATCTCAGCATTCATTTCTCCCACATATTAACACGTGTGGGATGGTTATCAGAATAAAGTGTATGAAAGCAAGTATTCATCTCCATTTTGACTATGACCCTCATATGGTGTTATAAACATCAGATAGTAAACTCCTTATTGTTATAGCTATCTGGTACAGCAGTAACTAGTGCTCAACTTAACTGATGACGCTAATCACCTAGTTCCACGTTTTATGAGTCCAAGGAAGCCACACCTCCGCAATCAGATCCTCTTAACATTCCCATAGATAGTCCTGTAGTGGAGCTGACCATCCAACATACAAACCATCACAAAGGCGTTCAGGAACTTTTCACCCAATCTTGTTTTAATGAAAAAGGTTTCTTGATTAAACATAAAATGTCACAGTTTTTACATGCGTATGGACCCAATCTGGCATGCAGTTTAGTTTGGGCAGTGGCAGTTGTACCGCAGCATTCTGTGTACTATCCTAGGAACAGGGTCTAGTGTGCTAGCCCCCCCATTAGTCCCATTTTGTTCGATGCCTTCTAATAGTCGCCTCACCACAGATGTTGCCACCGCTCCGAACAGGTATCACGGGTTGTGGGCAGAAAAACTGCGGCTGTCACCTCGACAGCGAGCACCACCATTCCCTCCTGTCGCATTATCGCTTAACCGCAGGCAACTCCAGCGTGACTCATTCCAGCCAGGTCGCAAGCATGTCCAGCCACAGCACAACTTGCTGCGTCTTGGTCCAGCAGTCACAAGAACCCAAAGTCAGATATTAAGCACTGCAGTTTACTGATTGTCTCAGAGTGCAGACCTCACTGTACAAATCTCCATCTTCGCTGAGAAGTCGTGCTGACCATCACGTCTGTAACCGTCACAGGCGTTAACTCGTCCAAGATGAGAGCACAAGGGGGAAGTTTTCTCCAACATCGTTACACTCTGCAAGCAATTTTGTATGTTATAATCTACCTCTGGCTGCCTTTATGATCACGCACGTTTCCTGCTTTCGGAAAAGTTTGCAACAATGCTTTTTTGGAAGCTTCTATCCCACTGAGTCAAATGTGTTTGCGCTAAAAGAGACACGCCATCTGGTGCATAAGTTTAATTTTCACTGCGAGCAAATTGAACGGAACTCATCTCAACATACTTGTCAGCACAGTCTGTAGATCTTTTTTTAGTTTTTTTTTTTTTTTTTTCAAAACATTATTTTGGCATTTTAGGCCTTAATTGACTAGACCGTCCGACATGAAAGCGGGAGAAGGAGGGTGAGTGACATGCAGCAACAGGGCCGCAGGCTGGATTCGAAACCGGATCACGGCTGCATCGAGGAGTGAATCTCTATCATGGGCCCCCGCGTCGACCAACGAGATATCTGGTGCCACATATTGTACGTTTTTATCAAGGGTGATTGAATCCAGGACTGCAGATCCCTGCATCATCACCCATCTGCATGTTGGTGTGCTCTATGTAGAGCCTTATCATGCACAATACCCTATGGTTCCCCCCCCCGTGTCCTAACCGTTACATCTGGGAAAAACCACGACATCAGGCGCTGATTTATGTTTCCTCAGTAGGGTGCACGCCTTTGTAAAAAAAGGTAGTCAAAAAATGTTGCAATTTTAGATAGGCTGACGACAACCCACAAGATTCTCATTTCAATAATCTAAGAGCCTGTAATCTTTCAACTCAGGATAGATTGGAGATGAAAAGTTTACTGACAAAACTAATCGGGATCATCTTAGTGTGGGTGCTCAGTATTAGCGTCGCACCACTGGTAAATGGCGCCTACCTGCCAGCAACCTTCAACCGAACGCAGAGAACTGTCCCACCTGCTCCCACCCCTCCCTTTTTTTCCTTCTCACACACGCTTTCTGACACGCACAATACCTTCTCGGAAAGCGGGGGCGCCAGTTTGCCAATTGTTAGACATGGTGACATTGTCACGTTGCTTCAAAAGACAACTGAGAACCAGACTGATACCATACAAAATGCCCCCAAAAGAAATTCAGCAGATTAAGCAACAAAGAAAGGTACTAACAGTATCAGCCGAAAACGGTAATCGAGCCTCAGTAAAAGAAGGTTGGACGTGAGTGAAAATTGCAAGGGACTTGCCAAAAAGTTACTCTTACTGCAATGAAGAAAACAAAGAAAGCTAATTGCGGGCTGACAGCGCGAGGACGGTCCCAGAGGGTGCTTGAACACCATGTGCGGAATAGGCTTTCAACGGTTGCAGTTATTTCTACCACGCCCTGGTCGTTGTTTGTTTGCTATTCAGTCCCCTGCGATTATGCATATCGCCAATTCAACCAATCACCCGCAACTTGTGTGCGATCCTGCAATTTGACCTATCCTGCAATTTTACTAGCAAATTTGACCAATAACCATGCCAGACTTGTATCAGAATATGGTGACTCTGAGAGCAATACCGACGCGGAGTGAGAACCAGGTGTGACGTCCCAAACTTAATTTAATTGTTTTTGTTGGATAAAGACGAAGCGCGTGTGACGTCGCATAGCTCATATTCACCAACAAAACATAAGCAAAATACCGTGCAAACATTGTCATCGACCGTCTGCCACCTGCTAAACATTAACATCAATGTGCGCTGTAACAAGTTTACATACACAGAGTCCTGAAAGTCATCTGTTTCAATCCTGTCGGCTTTATGCAGCGGCGGGGCTGCTGAGTTCCCCCTGCGACTGACACACACGGTGGTGCAGGAAAAATCGTTGAGATGAGAAGTACAGGATGACCTAAATTGAGGACAGTTCTCTCGTTAATGCAATACACTAATTAAAGTTCCAATAAGTACCTTTGCAAACCTTATAAATGTGTGTCACCAGCCAGGCCCCCCAAAGGAAAAATATTTAGGAAATTAACTAACAATGTAAAGATCAAAAGCACTGACAGACATGTTCAATCATTCATAAATTAGTTTTTGTCATCAATAACCAGCTTATTTTCATTGGACTCCTCAGCCGTCTTCAGTACGTATAGAAACTCAGCCTACAGTCATTTTATTCTTCTCAAGAAACAGGTTGTCCTTTTTATTCTTATTTAAAAAAAATATATTTATTTTAACTCTGTCAAAAAAAACTTTCTGTTTCTCACCCAACTTCATTGTCAACAAAACATCAACACCCTTGCCACATTGTTTTACAATATCAAAAAAGCAGAGAAATCATGGAGGGACCTAAACAGTGAAATTATTTTTTCTTTTCTCTTTCTTGTGATGGTGTGTCTAAAAACCTTTTAGATTCTGTTAACATAGGTAAGTCCATATCCATGTTATCTAACTGTTCACTGTACAAGTTTTCAAAATTCACGATGTTAGCGTACAGTAGCTAGTGAGACAGTCCTTAAGTGGCTGCTGTACTCAGCAATTTCTGGAGAAGCGTGGGTCTTGTCTTCAATGTAAGGTATTGCTAAAACTGTTTGTTCAATGTTATGCATATTATATGTTAAAGCTTCTGTGCCCCAATGTTACAATGCATATGCTCGTGCTGAGCCTATGATTGATTTAGAGCGTGCATTATGCTGTAGTGCTTGATATCACTAGGACCGTGACGCAACTGCTGTTGTCCTGTGATCAAAGACTCGTGTAGATCATGCGCATCGCTGTCTTTGTCATTTCGACCGTTCCTGACCGAGACTGAAAACCGTTGGAATCGTGAGCTCTGAAAGAAAATGGAAACATAAATCTCTACCAGTGAAGTGATTGTTTATCTCTGTTCTGCATGGTGGCGTCTGAAAACGTTTATCTGGTAACATGCGCTTTACTGTGGGACCTGTTGTGGCGACTGTGAGCGAGACAAGCTGGCTGTGCGGAGGACAGTGTGTTTCGCAATCTTGCTGCCTGGGGGCAGAGAGGCGGGGTGACAGCGGGCTGGCTCTAATCTTCAGATGAGTTTGGAATGCCCATTTACGATCCTCTAATGAGGATCTCTTCCGCCGGTAGATTGGAGGTGTTGTTGATACATTTTTTCTTTCTTTTAAACTGGCCTCACAAACTGGTAGGGGTTGAGCAAACCTAAATTAGCGAGGGACAGTTGCCTGTAGAACAAACTTAAACAGTAGTCTTGCCAGAACATATGTTATTGTTAATGACAATGGGTAAGTTTATCTTCATGTTGGACATCTTCAATAGCTATAATTTCTTTCTCGAAAACCAGTGACAGTGCGGTTGTGTTTTATTTCTCTGTGTGAAGTAACTTAACTCATCTACGCCAAAGACTAATTAGTATATAAGGTCTGTGCAGTGGATTTATCTTGATCTTATCTTTATTCTCTAAACCAGGACATGCTAAAGTATTGTACGTAGAGATACCCAGACCTGTAGGTGTTTTTGCAGGTAATGTTGGAGCGCTTAGAACTTGGTTACAATACCATCAGACTAACTACCAGCAATACACCTGACGAGACTTCACAAGTTTCTCCAATCTCCTACTTAAGTGATTGGCATGCTATCTGGCTAATGGTAATAGATGGCGAATGAGGGCCCTTGTTTTGTCTACTTGTCCTTTGAAGAATGAGTGGTAGTTTTTATACATTCCAAAAATAACAATCAACAATTTGATGGTACGACAGTCTTCGTGGTGTTTGCCTACGCTGCCAGTTTCTGTGCAGCTCAGCCAGGCTGTGCGCTTCAGTTACAACAAAGAATACTGGTGGTTGGATCAGTAGTGCAACACTGTGGTTGCTGGATGCAGTTCCGCCACACAGGAGAACACCGAGCACAGCTATTTGATATTGGTGGAGCTGTTCGATCAAAGTATCTAGATAAATCATGCATAGATAACGTATAAAAAAACACTAAAAGGGCGAACAATTATTATTTCAGCTCAGTATGTTTTGCAAGTAACTCTTAATTTTTTCTTCGCGTTCTTATAAAAAAATAAAAAGTGGTTAAATAGGAAAAGTATTCAACCAAAATTTCAGGTTTTTTTTATCGCGATTTATTTAACTTTTTCACAGTTTTTTTAATTCCAGATGATGGAACCTTATTTCCCGAGTCACGGTACTTGTGTTAATAAAATACAAAATAATTGGATATTTTTCTTTTCCATAACTGCAGCCAGCACTTAGTATGATTCATTTGGCTAACAGAACAACCAGAACAAATAACCTGCCTCGTATCGTCTTAAAAATTCTTATCTGGTATTATGATATACAGTTGAAACAACAGTGTCAGTAAAAGCGTCAACAGGTTAGCATAGATCCAGATTGAGGGTACAAAATCACTCTAACTACACACTGACTAAGTTACCACTCATGAAAGGACCTACTTAAACTATATTACGCCAAACTTATGCTACAAAGAAACAGGAGCAGTACAACCAGTTTCTGGGGTTTCCATTGAAGTGATCGATTCAGGTTTTATTATGGTTATTCTACATCACATCACCAACTGACTGCAAACTAAACTAGCCTTACGATTCAGTCGGCGGTTGCGCTACTTGTCTATAGTTTTCTGAACCAATACATTACAAACACAACCAAAAAGAACTACTCACCCCTATTCAGTAGGCCCGCTCTGACATTCTCATCTATCCTACTTGATAGAGATGGTCTAAAGCATAGGGTCATACGCCAATGTTAAAACCAAATCAAAACTATCTAGCTAAACAGGACTAAAGGTGTAGTCAGCATAGTGACTGTCAAACAATGTGAACGTGTTTGCGGTCCAATTTCAAATACACTTCATACTGTCAACTAAAACTAGAAAGGTAACTCTTGTCTCCTTTTCCCGTTTACTACTCCGGGGGCAGATCCCTGTTCAGACGAGTCTGTGGACTACAGATTGGTCAGCTTGGGCCAGGTCGGGGAAAAGCTGGTGTAAAAGTCGTATCTTACCGGAAAGTGACACCCACGCCTTGAGGGAGTGGAAGTACACGGAAGAGTAGAGTCTTGCACCGAGCTAAATTGGTTCAAGGTGTTAGAAAACTCCGCTTGAGTGATTTTTATCTACCCAAACAGGTTTCCTTTATACGCACTACACATACATGTGTTGTTACTCGGTGTGAAACAGTACCCATTTAAATTTACTTTTAATGGTTAGAGAACTTATTGAAGCATTTTTTACATGCGTGAATCTTTCCCACTGGAGTTGTGTGATATTTCAGTACTTTTAGTTAAAAGAAAACAAAAGTGTATAGTTTGGGCTATGTATCTTAACTTAGGGATTTTGTTATTAACCGGCACAAGATAATATCTTTTGGTGTTCAGTTTTTCAAATGTTAGTTTAATAAAATTATATTTTTTTTCCTCAACCCCTAGCATTAGAAATGCCACGTCACGTCATGCCACCAACCACCTGTGTGAAACAAACTCTTTTGGGGGGGCGTGTCTCTCTCCTGACGTGCCAGGTTTTGTAAAATCGAGAGGAGTCGATTGGCTGTCTGTAATTGGGTTCTACTTGTTCCTCAATGCTCTGAAAAATTATCCAACTGATTCATGCACATGGTTGTGTTTTTGTGGTAACACTAGTGTACTCAGATAGTTATCGTTTATAGTTATTGTGCTTAGGTGGAGTTGCCTTAACACTGTTAGACATGTTTTCCCAGAACTTGTGGGTCCTCAAGACTTACAGCGTCAGTGTCATGGCTGTAGCCTTCGCAAAAAACTTGGACTCTGGTGGTGTAGACGGCCGCTGAGCCGAGCCGACACAGCGGAGGCGATCAGTTACACATCCTGTGGAATTGAGCCTGCCTCATTTGAGGCCTTGACTTTGAAACTGCAACTTGCAACTACCCCTTGGCCAGGCCTGGAACATTGTTATTGTCATCCTCAGCTTAGTTAGTATATTTTAAAGTAATAAACTATGTAGCCTAAGTTTCCCCTGCATTTTTAACTATAAGCCTCTTTCACATTCTACTACTGATTTATTCGGGCCCCAGTGACTTTTTTGTATTTAAGCTTTTTAAGAGATTTGGTATTAAGTATTATCTGTTCTAACTTTTTCAATGTTTTAAGACACAGATATTGTACATTAATTATTATGGCCCAAATAAGTCAAATTCAAATTTTTTTTTTATTGAAAATGTCTATATTTCTTAACACGGAAGCACCCTAAAAGCCCCACCCAAACATGTGCACTCCAAATCTTCCACAGACCTAGGAAAACACTGTGAATGTAATTGATTTGATGACAACTATCAAAGTGATGTAACTGAAAGGTAAGCGCCGTCACCCCCTATCTCATATTGCGAACACCTTAAGGGCATTGCCCGGCTTGCCAGCCTACCAGTTTATGTACCGTTGAAAAAAGAAACACTAATTAAAGTCTCCGTTTATTACAGTTCAGCTCTGCAAATTCTTCTCTGCTTTCGTTACCCTGGACTCAAGTTGCCTTCTTCGTACAACCCTTCATGGCCAGGTTCTCAGCCTCATCCAGGCGGCCGCAGTGTCCTCTAACAGTGTCCCTCCAGTTTCTTCTTCATCCTCTCCAGGTGGCGCTGGTATCCTGCTCCTTCTTCAGTACTCCACCATTATAGCAGCCTAGAAGAGGAAAATGTGTTGCGAAAAAAATATATATTGATAATATTCGTTAGACCGTTTATAACAAAGTACAATAATTATCATTAGCTTGCGGCCTAGTAAAATGTTATGCATTACCGGTAACGTTACCTGCAAACTGTCGGGTCCTTGCCACAATCCTTCAGTCGTGAGTAAGTGAAGACATGGCAGTGAAATTGGCGTCTTGCGCGAAACAGACCGCGAGAGCTGAACTTCCTTATCTGATACACAATCCAGTTAAATGAACTCATTTGAACGGTAGTTTCATTGTTGACGTTACCCTCAGTGGAGAATCATCCCATTTCTACCTATAAGCCTTAACTTCATGTTACAGCCTCTGCTAGGGTTAGTTTATGGTGCAACATGGACAGTAATAAAAATAGGGGCTGTATCCATCAACCAACCGTAGCTATGACCCAAAGGACACAACTGTGAAAAAGTAGCTAGCTAGCTAAACTAACCTAACCTTTAGCTACACACGCTGATCAGAAGAATTTCTGTTTTCCCGTAACCTTTGGGCCCCTCGCCACTTGCATAGCCATAATAACTTATTAGTGTAACACCCGAAACCAAAATCTAGTTTAAACCAACTAGGACGTCGGAATGTGCGAGCTAGTCACACAAAACAGTTCTTCTTTTTACTGCTTTTCCTTGTCAGGTTGTTCCCTGGTTTTTTCCACCTATGGTTTCCTAGACCTTCCAGATGTCGTTTGTAACCTATACACGGCTATCCCACTTGACAGAATTCCCTAATAATTTACAGAGGCTGCAAAATTTTCACAAAACTGGCCGAGTGAGGTTGGGGGGGGCCAACCCATTTTTGCGCGTGACAAAGCAATTTCTGTTGGTCTTTATCTTTAGGGTGTGTAAATTGGGCTTTGGTACTATGTGGGTGAGATGGGGTTTAGCTCCTAGGGGGGTTTGTGGGGGTATGACACCCAGGAAAAAAATTTGAAAAATAAACAGTAAATGGCCTTTCTGGGAGATTTTTTGCAAAAAAAATGGAGAAAGAATCAAGTCTAATGATACTGTGCAAAACTGTAGGGTTAGATGAGCCTTTGGTTTTTGTATCACAGGCTTTTAGGGTCATTCAGCATTTACATTATTAACTTCTTATAATATAAGTAACATGACCCAACAAATGTGCCCAACAAATTGGCATACCACATGAAGACGACAGTGTAGCATATTGTCATCACAGCTCGAGAAGATTGGGTTCTGTGTGAACAGGTCCAGGTCCCTGTGTACTGGTGTAGGGACCAGGACCCAAAGTTACATAATGTTTGACAGGATAAACTTAGACCACTGAAATTCTAGACGAATGAGAACCACTAGTTACATAATTCTAATCTTTAACCTTTGTGCCAAGGACGTAATTTTGGCCCTCATGCCTCTGTGCCCCATACTACTGTTTTTACTTTCTTTGTGAAAATAAAGACTAGTTGTTCATGTTAAAAACATCAATTATATTTACAGTATACATTTAGAGTGCACAGAGGTTTAGAGATGCACAATAGTGGCCCAACGTTGACAGTATCGTGTAATTATATATATATATATATATATAATATATATTATAGTCTATATCTAGGCTAGTATGAGCTCAGGTGTGTTTCACCAGATTTCGCTCATATTTCAACTGTGCACAAATCTCCCAGTCTCTATGTGGTCCGAGAGGGAGATTTGTATACAGTCGGTGCATGTCACTTCCATCGCTGATATGTGTGATCTCATTCACGACCGTCCTGACAGAGCAGAGGCCCGATTTGGGTTCTACTGGTCTCTGACAGAGTTTAGAGGTTGTCCGTACGCTGCTCTTTGATCGTTAGTCTACGCATGGAGTCAACGCGTCACTGCCCAGCAGAGCGGTCCACTCAAAACTGAATTTGCTACACTACCAGCCGCGCTGCTCACCTCCTCTTTACACGAGAGATTGACACGAGCGCCGGACGGTCTGTAATACGCATAGCTCATACCTGAACGCCGGACGGGTCTGTATACTCAGGCACATACCGAATCCGGGAAATGCACCTGGGTGTCGTGAAAAAGAATGTATCTCATTTTGCGACAATTTGTAAAATCACAGACAGGGAATGCGCTCTTGAACCCCCTCACATTCTCTAAAGCACACTATTGCGATCACAAGGTGGCTCAACGGGTAAAAACATAGATAAACTCATTTTTCATAATTTGTACCGACGGTTTACACTTCAGCGTTATAAATTCGGGGTGTGCGTGTTCTCGGTGAAACCTTCAAATGCGTGTGTCTCACGTCCAATGCTTGAGAGTTTGGCATCCCTGATTATTGTTAAAACATTTTACTGCCTTTGCATGTTCACCTCAACATAAACTGTGGCTACTGAACTGAACCGAAGTCGGAGCACTACATTACTGCAACATTTCACCGCAGTTGTTTTTGTAAAGAAATTCAAACATTCTTCCTTGTCGCTCTGGATTAAACCCTCCTCATCAAAAATAACGCTAACAAACCACCCTCGCGTAGCCCACTAACTACCATTGCATTTTTCCAGGACATCACTTTGGGTTTTTTGTTACTAGTAGGTCCATGAATCACGGTTTATCTGAATACTCCAAAACAACAGGGTTACCCTTGATTAGGCTGAAAAACAGAAATAGATCAGCCCTATAACCTTCTGCTACAACCTTGCGCTAACCGTGATGCAGGATTTGCCATAACTTATACCAGCAGCACACGGATGCTGAAACATGGGTCTGGAAGCAACGGGTTATACCCTGGGCTGGACACCATGATCTTGAGGCTCTGAACCAACGTCCTATAACTACAATAAGCTCCTTGGATTGATGCAAAGAGCAATATTTCTATTGACATGCTCACCATGCTTACATCTACGTTTCTAAAGTGAATACCCCCCCTATTTACGACAGAAACAAGTGGAGATAATATTTCTCCTGCTTTTTATTTTATGACATTACCATGGTTCGCAATATTCCCACACCCCGTCTTCCACCTCATTTATCTATCTTGCAATCACATAGCAATACCGGTTTGTCTGACTTGTCTGAAACAACTTGCCAACGTTCACTCTTCACGAGTTTGAAACACTTCCCATTCATCCTTAACCCACTTTCAAAACTGATTTCGATATCTGGTTACCTAGGTGACACAAGACCTTCTAGGCTACAACGAAAAACAATTCAAATAAGTTGGGCACATACTAGTTTCGGAAATTTACTAACACAACTTTGTATTGTTTAGCTAGTGTTTTCAAATACCTATCTCCGTTGTAAAGATAACGTTGTAGGCTTACGCCGTTTACGCCTACATCCGCTCTGTCAAAACACAGGACTTGTTATTGATACTGTTTGAGATCCTGCAAGATCATGTGTTTCCATCCCATTGTAACCATTTTTTTTCAGACCCATTGTTCCGAATTTTCTGTGCGCCTGTGTATGTATGACAAATCCTTGCACATGGATAGCCGCAAAGGTGAGCCTAAGGTTATAGGGCATGATCTCTTATTTTTTTAAGCCCTAAAATCAATGTAACCTGTTTTTGAGTTACCAGATATACAGTGATCATGGCCCTCTGACTGTAGAAAAAAACAAAGTAGCCTAAGTCCGGGAATGATGGGTTTAATGATATATAGTTGATAGCAAAGCTGAGGATCTTTCAAATCCAGCACAGACAAGATCATCCTATTTCTTTACATTCACATTTTCACGCGTTAGAATGGTGTAGTAATATAGTGCGAAATATTCAGTTCAACAGTTATATTGGAGGTGTCACCTGCCAATGCCAGTAAAATGTGTAATAAATAAGTAGCGCATCTGTCAACGTGGGTACCATTGATAGATTTACACGCATCTGGATAGCTTTGGAAACCATGTATGGGGAAAAACGCAGAGGCATAACACCGCAAACTAGCTGGGGGGAGGGTGACGGGGGGGGTGGGGGACAGACACTAGTGCACTGCTTCTTCCCACTGATGCCGCCTTTATCCTTCTCTTTTTGGTCTCTGATAGTTTATTATGGCGCGTTTTAGCAAACAAGACAACAGCCCAATAATGAGGGTGTGGGGGTAATTTCCAAAGTGAGGGGGACACCGATTATTTAGGGAGTGTCACATCCGATGTGAGTTGAGTGCAGAATTGAGTCACCAGGCTCAAGTTAAACGGTTTAGCCCCCATACCCATGATAGTTGAGTCATAATGGTCGATTGCAGATGGAGTTGCGCATGCTCGTAATTTACACAGTTTAGGGCATAGCTGTCATTCTGGTATTTGTGAAATCCATGACATAATCATCTTTTCTCTCATTACAACAATAACGAAGATGTAATCGTTTCAAAAACTTTTGCGCTATCTATGGTGTTTGATGCTATATGGTTAGCTCCAAAGCCAGTCAATGACAGTCCTTTGTTGTTTTTATTGCTACTTGTAGCTATTCTAGGCTGCATTCCTTTCAACCACGTTTTAGCTATCTATGGTTTGATTGCTAACTTGCTCAAACCCATTCAACTCCTGACAGAAAATGGTATCTACAAGCTATCAGTTAATGATCTGTTGTGTATGTTATCAAGAATCGTGACAAAAACTAATGCATCATGATATCTATCACCCAAGGTGAGTTCAGCCGTCAATTTGAAGAGAAAGAAGCTCTTGTCTCCCAGCT
>NC_045740.1:23571723-23572648 GCF_008692095.1 Etheostoma spectabile | reverse complement strand
AAACAGGCATACACACAGCAGATTGAGGAGTTGAAAAGACATGTTGAAGAGGAGGTTAAGGTGAGAAACTGTTAAGTGAGTGTGTATTGGTATTATTCTTGGGATTCAGGAATGTTGTAGATTCAATCATATGTCTTACACCAGGCCAAGAATGCTCTTGCCCATGGACTGCAGTCATCCCGCCATGACTGTGATCTGCTGAGGGAGCAGTTTGAGGAGGAGCAAGAGGCCAAGGCTGAGCTGCAGCGTGGAATGTCCAAGGCCAACAGTGAGGTGGCTCAGTGGAGAACTAAGTATGAAACTGATGCTATCCAGCGCACTGAGGAGCTTGAAGAAGCCAAGTGAGTAACATTCAAACAATTCAATGGCCTGTGTATAATCAACTTCGGAGTTAACATTTTATAGCTCTGCCTTATAAAGTTCAGATAGATCTTTAAAAACACAACTAGCCATTAATAAGAATACTACGCCGATCATAAATCATGAACTGCCCACCCACCCTTTCCAAAACTCGCTAACCTAAAAACACTCAAAATATAAGATCTCACGTTGCAGATTCTTAAGACTAAGGCTTCAGGTAACTTCATAGTTTTCAGTGGGAAACAAATTTACCTTTTTCAAAAGGAAAAAGCTGGCTCAGCGTCTTCAGGAGGCTGAGGAGCAGATTGAGGCAGTGAATTCCAAGTGTGCTTCTCTTGAGAAAACTAAACAGAGGCTCCAGAGTGAGGTGGAGGACCTCATGATTGATGTGGAGAGGGCCAATGGGCTGGCTGCCAACTTGGACAAGAAGCAGAGGAACTTTGACAAGGTAGCATTGTTTACTTTGTGTGGCCAAGCCATACAAACAATAAACAATATATTTAATTGGGTTCCTATTGCTACATAACCAACTCAGCTGTATTAATGGTGTTATTCAGGTGTTGGC
>NC_045740.1:23571606-23571713 GCF_008692095.1 Etheostoma spectabile | reverse complement strand
CAGAAGTATGAGGAGGGTCAAGCAGAGCTTGAGGGAGCACAGAAGGAGACTCGTTCTCTCACCACTGAGCTCTTCAAGATGAAGAACTCCTATGAGGAATCTCTGGA
>NC_045740.1:23571155-23571596 GCF_008692095.1 Etheostoma spectabile | reverse complement strand
ACCATGAAGCGTGAAAACAAGAACCTGCAACGTGTGTTCTACATTATGTAGCAGTTATAGTCAACAAATGCATTTCTTACATTGTATTCAACATGTTGTAAAATCAAGTGTTTATATTTTACATTATTGTACATACATTGTAAGGCTTAACTGTATGAAACACATGTGTCTCTTTTCAGAGGAGATCTCAGATCTGACTGAACAGATTGGTGAGACTGGCAAAAACATCCATGAGCTGGAGAAGTCCAAGAAGCAGGTGGAGACCGAGAAGACTGAGATCCAGACAGCTCTTGAAGAGGCTGAGGTACATTTTTTGACTAGGGACATCTTTTAAGAAAAATCTAAATCATGGACACACAGTACTTTTTTACACGTTTGAAGGAAACGATTAAATATCATTATTTGATATTGTCAGGGAACTCTGGAACACGAGGAGTCTAA
>NC_045740.1:23569464-23571145 GCF_008692095.1 Etheostoma spectabile | reverse complement strand
GTGTCCAGCTGGAGCTCAACCAGATTAAAAGTGAGGTGGACAGGAAGCTGGCAGAGAAAGATGAGGAGATGGAGCAGATCAAGAGGAACAGTCAGAGGGTGATTGACTCCATGCAGAGCAATCTGGATTCTGAGGTCAGGAGCAGGAACGATGCCCTGAGAATCAAGAAGAAGATGGAGGGAGACCTGAATGAGATGGAGATTCAGCTGAGCCATGCCAATCGCCAGGCTGCTGAGTCCCAGAAGCAGCTGAGGAATGTGCAGGCCGCGCTGAAGGTATTGTTAAACACTTGCACGGATAATGCAGGTACATTGTGACATTTATTTGAATACTTTCTTAATATTGTTTCACTAGGATGCACAACTGCACCTTGATGATGCTGTCAGAGCACAGGAGGAGTTCAAGGAACAAGCTGCTATGGTGGATCGCAGGAACGGTCTGATGGTAGCTGAAATTGAGGAACTTAGAGGTGCTCTGGAACAGACAGAGAGAAGTCGCAAAACTGCTGAGCAGGAGCTGGTGGACGCCAGTGAGCGTGTTGGACTTCTGCACTCTCAGGTGAACAAGCCTAATAATTTCTTCAATAATTCAAAAATCCAATTATATTTTAAATAACATTAAATTCAGGCATGTGATGACTAAAGTGCCTAATTCTTTTTTGTCTTTTAGAACACAAGCCTTCTGAACTCCAAGAAGAAGCTTGAATCTGACCTGGTCCAGGTCCAGAGTGAAGTGGAGGACTCTGTTCAGGAAGCAAGAAATGCAGAGGAGAAGGCCAAGAAAGCCATCACTGATGTAGGTGTACATTTCATTTGTTCTTATTTTTACACCAATGTGTTTTTTCAAGATGTCATTTCAGCACCAATATATAAATATTACTGCTCACTGGTAGGTAAAGATACCGTAGTCATGCCAGAACTGCAGCCCGGGCGAGCAGGCAAAAAGTCCGGGTTTAGCAGCCTCTACGAACATAATGACCGAGGCGAAGCAACCGAAGGCAATATGGAAGAAGCTAATAAGAGAAAAGGAGAGAGTGACCAAGAAACAGTTCATCTCAGATGCGGTTTTAGTTGTTGGAACTAGCTTCCTGGGATAATAGTCTGCAAGACAGATGCCAAGTCTTATGTCTTCAGTTGTTGCACTTAATTGTGTGAATGCTGATTCAACAGCATACTGTCTCTTCTAGGCTGCTATGATGGCTGAGGAGCTGAAGAAGGAGCAGGATACCAGCTCCCACCTGGAGAGGATGAAGAAGAACCTGGAGGTCACTGTTAAGGACCTGCAGCACCGCCTGGATGAGGCTGAGAACCTGGCCATGAAGGGTGGCAAGAAGCAGCTCCAGAAACTGGAGTCCAGGGTAAGAAAGAAAGAAATAATTTGCAGGGATGAACTCATTTAAAAATAATGCATTCTTATTTTCTTATTGTTTATTGAAGGTGCGTGAACTGGAGGCAGAGGTTGAGGCTGAGCAGAGACGTGGAGGAGATGCCATTAAGGGTGTCCGTAAATATGAAAGGAGGGTGAAGGAGCTCACCTATCAGGTACAGTCACTTTCATAGTTAACATACAAATCAACTTAACATACATATTACAAAAAACATGTAATTACTTTTAAAAAACTTTTATAGACTGAGGAGGACAAGAAAAATGTTGCCAGGCTGCAGGATCTAGTTGACAAGTT
>NC_045740.1:23554521-23569454 GCF_008692095.1 Etheostoma spectabile | reverse complement strand
GTCAAGGCCTACAAGAGGCAGGCTGAGGAGGCGGTAAGGACAATATATAGATTTTCAACATTGAATGCTTTGTACTGTGGCAGAATTATTTCAAACAAAGATTACCTTTGATATTTTAGGAGATTGAAATGTCAATGGTTTTTCAGGAGGAGCAGGCCAACTCTCATCTGTCCAAGTGCAGGAAGGTGCAGCATGAGCTGGAGGAGGCTGAGGAGCGCGCTGACATCGCAGAGTCCCAGGTCAACAAGTTGAGAGCGAAGAGCCGTGACTCTGGCAAGGTAAACATAAAATTAAAAATGTTAACTTTAATTTAATCAAAACAAATGTCTGACAGGAAGTTACTGTCAGTTAGATTTGTTTTAAATTAAGTTATTCCAACCCTTTTTTATTTGTGTTTTTAGGGTAAAGAGGTAGCTGAATAAAGAAAACTGCCTGAAAAAACTGCCAGCTGTTTTTAATCATAAAATATGATGTGAGATACGCTGTAAAAATAAATTTTTTCCTTGTCACAGTTAAATTACTGCCTGGCTGCTTTTTTCATTGTATTGAATTGTTCAAAAGATAATTGTCATACTGGGTACTTGGCTATCCAGAAATCAAATTTAAGTAATAGTGTTGGAGAATTGTTTGAGTGTCCTATGTAGCAGAATGACTCTAACCCAATTATTAATTTCACACAAGCACATTTATTCATTGCAGACAGACAAAAATGCTTTCCGGGCTTTTAAACGAGCTCGGTCCAATGGAAACTTGTCTAGTACAGAGGTTCCCCAAAAGCACTTAGACAATGTTTGTGCTCATGTTTAAGGTTCCCCTTGTGGAGCCTGATGGTCAGCTATTATGGTTGCTGGCCACACTCCCTATCTGCCTCTTCCCTCTTTCTTCTGCCTATCTTTTTTTACTCAGTTCCTTCAGTTCATTTACCCAACAAGCAGCTATGCTCACTCCCTTCTCAGTCTGCCGCCTTTGTTCTGAGTTATCAACCGTCCTTGAACTTCAGTGTCCTTGTCCTCACCCCCTCCTCTTCTTGTGCGCACTGTAGCTTCTATCTGACTAAGACAGCCCTCCCTGTTCTCTCCTTCCTCCTAGCTGCACCCCAGCTGCAAAGCATAATGTTAATAGTGTCCACATACACACACACTCTTTGGTTATACAATTTATACTTTAAGCCAGCTTTACTGGCTGTTCCTGGTGCCTGCTCATCACCACTCAGCCATTGTATTATTTACCACAAATTCCCCCCTTTTCGCACCTACTATGCGACCACATTTTACACTATCTGCGTGCCTCAACGTCCCCCCCGTCCTCATGCATGGGTAGTAATGGCGCATCCCCGGAGTAGGGAGGCGGAGCTTTTTTCTTCTGGACAAGGCATGTGGTGATGAGCCGGATGTCATGGTCCCAGGCAGGGCACACAGCACACCCACAGGTAACTAAATACGAGAAAACAGCGATAGATTCAACAAGCATGATAAGATTCTTCCATTTGCCAAACAGGTTATCATCCACCCCTCAAATGGATTTGATACACCTGAGGCGTCATGCATCTCCGGTGGAAAGGGCTCGAAGTTGGTTTCAAGCCCTGGTGACCTTCCCGTCTGGCATGTGTTGTTAGGATACCGTACAGCACATCTCTCCGAACATGGAACAACACCTCCCTTCTCGGCCAGCAACATGTCCAGGGCCATCCGGTTCTGCAGACGCCACAATGATGTAGGAGCCATCTGCTCTGCCAGCCCCTCTTGCATCCCTATGGCATTACTCAACCAACCACATTGTATGAACAAATTTAACGGTCACCATTTTTGTTTGGAGTTACTGGAAATAAGGCTGAGAAAATTGGGATATTTTCAAACCCAGCGGCAATTTGATCTGCTATCTTATATTCATTGGGGACACCTCTGGGGACTCCAATGCTATCCATATAAGTGGGGGTTCCTAGGAATGGATCAAATTTCGGTTTGTAAGCTCCTGCCGCTAGCACATGTCTTCGCCTCCTAACGGTGAGTTGCACTGCCCTATGGGGTGTGTACTGTATCTTGTTGCCCACTAGGGAAATGGGCATGGCTAGCCGGATCATGGCACATACTCCGTGTGTTCTGTTTGGAAACTTTATCTGTGAATAGATGCGCAGGCCTCCACAGTAATAAAACAATCCAATTCTAGCTTGGGGTCCTATCTGTCCTTGCTCTTGAGTCGTTATGTTACACCAATCCGGGGGAATCTTTCCTAACTTTACAGTGGGCTTAACCTGGCCTGTGAAATTATAGCAGTGATATCTTGCACCTTCCCCCTTTAGAGCAGTGAAATACCCAGGTTTTTCAAATCCTGGTGGAAAAACCGTACCTAGCGCACTGCAATTAGGAGTCGGCACCTTGGTTCGAGTTATATTTAGCATGCATTCATATCCTAGTGGGTCTGTGTCTGGATAGAGGGGAGCTGGGTTGGTGAACATAGAGGGCCGTGCCGCTGCACATGCGACACATCCCCCCATGTATTGGTCCTTTGCATTTTGTATAAGCCATTTTACCCACAAATTGTCATTTCCTGCTCCTGAGGCTAACTCTAACAAGTCTTCTGGATTCATTCTGGAAAAATCTTGTATTATTACATCTCTATCCCTGAGGGGCGCTCGGTCTATCTTATTGGGAAGATCTGTGGAATTTGTCTCGGGTGGAGGAGTACACTCATCTGGAGGGGAGTCAGTTGATCGTCTCCTGACTGATAACCCTATTGCAAACATCCTACCTTATTTCCCTTTCTGCTTTGATGTGCTTTTATTGACAATTCAAGGGTTTTGACTTGTACTGTAGTCTCTCTTTGTATGGTCATATGTTCCAGTCATATTGTATCCACCCACCATCTTGCTTGGAGCCCATTTCCTGTATCCACCCTACTCTATTCCAGCTGTCACACAGTCAATACTTCCCCTCTGTTGTTGTCTTTTTCACACGCCGCCATTCTGCCCCGTCACAAAGATATACATCTTTCCCCGGTATGGAACATTTCCGTCCCCCGAGTCTATGGCCCTGACACAGTCAAAAGTGAATGCAGTGGTCTTTCCTTCATATATTCTAACACTAACCGGGCTCCGCTCGTGGCCTGGGGCTGGTGTAGTTTGAGTCCGGGTCTGTCGTTTGGTTCTGTCAAGGGGGATTCTGAATTGGTATAAGGGGCCCTTGTGTCTTGTTGACCTTTCTGCCAATCTTTCTAACTCTTCCAAGCCCCAAACTAAACATGCCCCACCTATTATTATTAGATCACTGCCCAACAGTTACCCTTCTCCCAAATCCCTTTCTTTCCATGTTTGGTGGTCATGTTGGGGCCCATTGGGCCCCCAAAACAGCGCTTCCAATTATATTTTTAACAGATTGCCTAATTTCCGCCAATGAGCGTTCTGGAGGAGCGGCTGGGGCACAATGTGTCGGTGATGCCAAGGGCCCCCTTTTTGCCTTCACCTGGACCGAGTGTGAAGTAACCTCCTTCACTTCGTAGGGCCCGTCCACCTGGGTTAGTCCACTTTCGTTTGTGAACCTTAACCCTGACCCAGTCGCCTACCTTAACCGGTAGTGGGCGTTCCTCCCTGGTCTCTGGTAGCCACCTGCAACCTGGTAGAGAGGGCTGAAACCAGAGGATGTTGCTTTTTCATGTAATCTGACATTTCTCCCTGTTGCACACCAATGAGGCATATGCCCTCCATCATTGGGTGGCCCAGGCATCTTTCTTCCTTTCAGTATCTCATGCGGGAAAGATGTTTTTCTCCCCCTTTTGCGGACCTCATAGCCATGAGGGCCAGGGGCAGAGCTCTACCCACTTCAACTTACTGTCTCACACACTTTGGCTATCTTAGCCTTCAACGTCTGGTTTGCTCTTTCCACCAGTCCTGGAACTGTGGATATATCCGACACCAATGAATGTGTGATCCCTAATGCAAGTTCCCCTCCTGAGCAGCTTGTTTGTTAAATGTGTCCCTTGTCGGACCTGATCTGCCTGGGTACTCCGTACCTTGGTATGAGCTCAGTCTTGACCACTTCACGACTGTTTTGGCATCTTCATGTCTGGTAGGAATGCTTCTACCCATCTGGAAAATCTGTCTACATTACCAACAAATACCTTTTTCTTTGTATCACGTCTTCTCCCCCATGTCTTTGTTCTATGCTGATGTCTTGGAAACATGCTGACGGGACCGGAACGCTCCTTGAATGTGGTGAATGGTTTTCGCGGGTTAAAATTGCCACATACATTCACTCCTGCAAAAGTGTGTGACCATATCTCTATATTGGGTGCCACCACAGCTGAGAATGATTTTCCAAAGTCTGTTTTCGGCTTTCGTGTGTGGGTCTATGCGCCTCTGGCAACACCGTCTACCATTTCAGCTGAGGCCGCCAACTTTCCTTGGTGAGAACGCCACAGCCCTTGTTTGTTTGGTGGCCCCATGTCTTTCCATTGATTCTCCCTCATAGGCTCCTGCCTTGTCTGCATTCTTCAATGTCCTTGGGCGTGAGCGGAGTAACTTGTTGCCTTGGTTCTACTACCATCACCATCTGTTTTGATGTATATCCCCCAGCCCTTTTTGCTGCTCCTTTCTGCTGCTTCATTTCCAGCGCTTACTCCCCCTGGCTACTATCATGTCCTTTGCACTTCATTATTGCCGTTTTGGGGTAATTCCATTGCCTCCACCAAGTCCATTACTTCCTTTTGGTGTTTAATTGTCCCCCGATGAGTCAAGAATCCTCTTCTTTTCCACATTATGACATCCATGGCATTCCATGTCTATGCTGAGTCAGTGATATATTTACAGTTCTGTCTTTGCTCAGTCTAATGCCGGTGTGAGCCATGATCTCTGCTCTTTGTGCGACCTGGCTGTGGTATTACTCCTGATTCCAACTCGACGTGGTTCCCGTCTGGAAGTTGCTGCACCACTGCATAGACGCCCGTATTTGTGCTTCCTCTGTTCGATACAGCTCCATCTGTGTACAGCCACATGTTCTGCGTCCATGATGGGTTCATTTTGCAAGTCATCTCGGACTTTACTTTCCACTGCTGCTTGTTCCTCACACACATGCGGTGTCCTGGTGGCTGTTATGTGTCTGCCATGTTGATGCCTTCGTGGTGTGAACTGATAGCGTTTGTGTGCATGTGGCTTGCAATTTGTCCGTCTGGCTGCGCTGTATAGAATTCTTTGCTTTGTGAGAAGGCTGTACACCATTACGTAGGTATCATCAATGGGTGACACATCACTACATGAGCAGTCTTGTCGATAGCCTTTGCCAGTGCAGCCACATATCTTGCACATGATGTTTGTCCTTTTTCCACCGTGTCCAGTCTTGATGAGTGGTACATCAACACGTGTCTCTCTCCCCCTTTTTTCTGAAAAAGCACGGCGTTGAGAAAGCCGTGTTTTTCAGAAACATCCATGTGAAAAGGGAGGGTATAGTCTGGTGAAGTGAGGATGGCAGCCTGCGAGAGTGCCTGTTTTAGGTCAGAAAATGCAGTCTCAGCATCCATTGTCCAAGAAAGCAGTGCTTGTAGGTTTCTGTGACCAGCCTCTGCCACCAGGGCGCGCAGTGGGGCGGTGCGATTGGTGTAGTCTGGTATGTGAGATCGGCTGTATCCGGTCAGCCCCAGGAACGACAACATGTCAGAGACTGTCAACGGGAGGGGGTGGTGCAGGATGGCTTGACGATGCGCAGGTGAGACACCTAGGCCTCCAGAGGAGATGTCTCTTCCCAAGAAAAGGACCTGCCGGCGTGCCACCTGGATTTTGTCTCTTTTGACTTTGTAGCCTTTGCCTGCCAGGAAATGCAACAGGCGGACGGTGTATTCGACACAGGTTACTGAGTCAGAAGCGGCCAGCAAGAGGTCGTCCACGTATTGAATGAGAACAACAGTCGTTGGCAGCTGTAGTTCTAGGAGATGCGTCTTGAGGACTCGATTGAACAGCCCAGGAGAGTCTCTGTACCCCTGTGGCAATCTGGTGTAGGTGTACTGTTGTCCATTGAAGGTGAAGGCAAAATATTGTTGAGAGTCCTGGTGGAGTGGCACACAGAAAAAGGCATTGGCCAAGTCAATGACAGAGAAGTGAGTGTATACTGGGCTGAGAGACATCAGTGACACATGGGGGTCTGGTACCGGGTGGACAGCTGGTACTGTAATGTCATTGATTGGACGAAAGTCTTGGACCATACGCCAGCCCTTACCCCCCGCCTTTGGAACTGGGAGGATGGGAGTGTTCCAGAGGGAATTGGTGGGATAAATGACGCCTGCCTCCAGCAAACCTTCAATAGTGGGGGAGATGCCTTGTATCTGTTCTGAGGTCAGCCTGTATTGGGGTCTATACAAAACTGTTTGAAAGTGGGGTTTGATGTTGACAACTACAGGCGCAGTGTCAAGGAGGCCAGTGTCATGCGGACTCGTGGTGAACAGGTGGGGAGGCAAGAAAGAGAGAGCAGAGGCCGCACTGGGATGGTCTGTACACGGGAGTCCCTGCTCACGGGGGAGGCAACACCTCTGGCTGGTGCGATCCTTTGTTTTGGGCCCTTGAAACCCCACATTTGGTCTTCCTCTTTGGCTTTGAAAAGGCCTGGGACCGAAGTGTAGTCCCAGGTGTACCCAGGGCCCTCTTAACCATAGGCTAGGCTCCGACTCCCCTGGCCAAACCCTACTGCTAACGGGACATGAGGAACAGCAGAGTCCCATAAGTATACCACTGGTTTCCAAAGTGTGTCAACAGCGCGGCAGCGGCAACCCTTTCCTTCACAATAGATGGCTCTGCACATACCAACGGTTCGGGCCTTCATGTTGTCTTCCCAGTCATCTTGGTATGGTGTGTCCAAATCTTCTGCAACATGCAGGGTACAATGGACATGAGTAGTGACATGTAAATGGAGTTTATAGATCTGGGGCCGTAGTAGGTGAAAAGCATGTTGGATGGATGGTATCTGGGCCGTGGAATGAGTCTAAGCCAATACAAATTGGTGTAAGGGGGGAAGGAGTTGGGTAAGGGCCAAACAGTGACGGGTGCGGAAGGGGTGGATAGAGGGGAGTGTCTGTGACGTGGATACGTCGTCATCCTCCAATGGAGAGGTGCTTTTGCACTGAGATCCCTTCCTAAGAGATTAACGGGACAGGTGGGGGATATCAGAAAGGGTGGGAATAGTCTGATTGCCGAAGGTGGTGGGAAGAGATGATGAAATGTTGGATCAAAGGGTCCCACTGACTCCCATAAGAGAGTTTATTAGAAGGGAAACTGATCAGTGTTAATGCAGGAAATGTAGCCCCTGTGTCTGCTAACATTACATAGGGATGGCCTTGGATGCTAAGGGTGACTAGCGGTTCTGAAGAGGAACTAAAATGGAGGTCGTGGGTGCTAATTCTCTGTGGGCCATACTGTTGGTTGTACCACTGCTGTTGGAGTGACTGATTGGCTGGGGAGGCGGGCCACGGGTCAGCTGGATGACTTGTGGGTGGGAGTGGTGGCTGGGGTGGGCCCCCACTATTGTAGGAGTGCTGTTGAGTTTGTTGGGGCTGTTGACAATCTCTAGCAAAGTGGCCTGGTTGGTTACAGTTGTAGCACAGGAAGTGTGGCTGTGGTCTGGCGGGAGGAGGACCTCCTCTTCCTCTTCCCCTTGAGAAGTTGCCCCTGCCTCTCCCCCTTTGTGGCCACTGTTGGATAAAGGGAGGGTTCTGATTTTGGCCGGGCCATGGAGGTTGAGGAGGGGAGGGCCAATGGCCCTGTGCCCGCTGTAACAGCTGTGTGACTGCCTCCACTACTGGTACTATATTGGTAGGTGGGGGTTCCTGGACGGCGGGTAGCTGTTTTCCCTTGGGTTTCTGCTTAGTCAGGTCTTCCAGCTGCTTTTTCAATACCTTGGCCTGTAACTGCTTTAGTTCATCATCCTGATTGGCTGATGTTCTCTGGTATTTGGACAGGTAATGGCGGACATGTTCTGACCAGTGGGCATCAGTCATGGTTTTCAGTCCCACCACACCATCGAGCTGAGTCTGAACTGTGGGTGGCAACCCTTGTATGACACCATGCCTAAAAAGTGCAATCGTGGTTTGCGAATGATTCCAGGGTTCGCGCATCGCCTTCTGCCAAACTCGCTTAGCACGATCAATATAAGCGTCATAATTTTCATCTGTATTTCTTTTTAAATCATGCCATGCGGTCTGATCTCCGGTAGTGGGATATCTAGCGTGTAGTTTCTCTCCACTGGGGGCGAAAGTAGCTGCTGGTTGTGAAGAGGGAACTGTGGGGCCTACACCTGCGGCTGCTAATGTGACTGTAGCTTCGTCTACGCCCATGACTCTCGAGAGAATCGCTCTGTAATCTCCCAAACATAATTCAACGCCAGCCGTAAGAGCTGCCAGTGTGTCTCGAAAGTGTTCAGCCCCTCCTGTGAGGGCGGGAATTTGCACTAAAGTGTCCAGTCCCCGAAGGCGTATGGAGTATACACCATGACTCCTCCCCCCTGTCCTGCCATTGGGCGCAGAGGAAGCTGTGTCACAATCATAGCTCCTTTGTCTTTGTCAGTGTCCTGCTCTGCTGGATTCCTTTCCCTTTCTTCTTGTACCTCTCGTGCTAGTTCTAAAATGCTCTGGTTCAGAGCCCTCTGGCATCTAGCAATGTCTTCATGCTCTTTCCTGAGTCTGTCCTGTATTCTAACTGACCTCCTGAGGGCTTCTCTATCTGGGTCTTTGTTAGTCAACTTGCCTTTAAACGTTCCCGCTACAAAGACATCATCACATTCTGTGTTATTAGACTCTCTCTTCCTACTTCTGTTCCTGTCTTCACTTCTTTCCTTAGCATCATCACCTGAGTCCTCATCACTGGCTAGATCAGATTCTACACTGGACTGTGGGGTTGATTGGACAATGGTGGGTCTTTTTGGTCTCACTACTGGCTCTGTTTGTGGGGTTGACTGATGGAAATGTTCAGGATTGTTGGTCACAAATTGACTATCAAAAGGATTTGAGGTAACCATACTGGGGTCAGGCATGTAATTGCTGGCAAGAGCAGACGCTCGTGCTGTGGGAACTGATTTCGCTACTGTCTCCTTGGCTACAGCCTGTAAATAACACTCAACGCTTTGCAATCTATTAACAATGTCGGGTATTTGGGGATCTTGGGGTATGTCGAGTTGTAATGCGTTTGGCTGAAGGCGCGCGGTAACTACTGGAGCCTGTGTTACTGGTTGGGGCGCAGTCGGTGTGGGACCGGAATATGCCGGTGGATGATCATTAATGGCTAGAGTACTCAAGTCAGGGTAAAATGGGTTATTTTTACTGAGAAGATTTGGGTCCAAATTTGGGTCCTTTTTTTCCGGTCAGTTCTCGTTGGAAGTTAGATCGGTTTTTTGTTATCAATTGTTTTTCCATTGCCTTCGTCAGCTGGTTTCCAACCTCCCATTTGTGTTTTTCTTCCTCATACTTTTTCTTTTTTGGTTTTGTCAGCTGCAGTCCCTTTTTTCCTTCCTCAATCTCTGACTCTCTCCTCGCATGTTCTAATTTAGCTAGTTCATAGTTCACTATTTTGCTAACTTGGTCCGGAGACGGCGCTCCGCGAACAGGTATCCATCCACCACGTTCCATTCTCTATTAACAATTTTCCTTCTTCACATCTCCCTTTTTCCTTCCTTGCTTTAAAGCCTCTAGCAACTTTCCATATGTGGTAGACATGTCTCACTTCAATACACAAACACATATATCCTATAAATAGACAATAAAAATAAAATATCACAATGGCGAGTGTTCTCCACAATCTGCATACTGTTTTTGCCTTTTTGCTCATTCAGCATAAGATTCACAGTCACAAAGTGGCCCGCCTGGCCGCTATAATCAATATGTGGGGGCAAATCTGCCCCTCCGCAGAGACAAACAGGCAACACCAATTCACTTCAGGGTGGAAATCACAATAGCACCCTCATCATTCTGTGAATTATGTGTGTTGTCTAGACAATATTTAACTTCTTCTAATGATTCTATGTATATCAAAATCAGGCATCTGAACTATCTGTCCAGACAAGCTCCTACCCATTCTTGTTATTCTTCTGACTGTATGTCCCTTTTCTTCTCCTACCTCATAAATATTTTATATAATTCCTCAGACCTCGTCACACAATACAACTATAGTTTTCCACTTACTCTCATTCTTTCAATCAACTAAAACCCCTTTGCCCCATTTTAGTCTGTCTTTAATGCAATTCATCAGCAGAGCAGGACATGCGAACAACAGTTTCGGATCACATTCAATTTGAGCGTCTTCAATGACAGAATTTTATTAAAAGGCTTCTGCTCACCTGTTTTGTTGAGAGCGCTCAGTGATCAACCCAGTCCGTCACTTATCCTGCATCCGGCGAATCTGCAAAAGCAGCGTTGGTGCCGGACAACGGTACAATACCGCGTCCTGGCACAATTCTCCTGTTCACTCCTGATCCCGGGTTTCGGCACCAAATTTTGTTGGAGAATTGTTTGAGTGTCCTATGTAGCAGAATGACTCTAACCCAATTATTAATTTCACACAAGCACATTTATTCAATGCAGACAGACAAAAATGCTTTCCGGGCTTTTAAACGAGCTCGGTCCTAATGGAAACTTGTCTAGTACAGAGGTTCCCCAAAAAGGCACTTAGACAATGTTTGTGCTCATGTTTAAAGGTTCCCCTTGTGGAGCCTGATTGGTCAGCTATATGGTTGCTGGGCCACACTCCCTATTCTGCCTCTTCCCTCTTTCTTCTTGCCTATCTGTTTTTTACTCAGTTACCTTCAGTTATCATTTACCCAACAAGACAGCTATGCTCACTCCCTTCTCAGTCTGCACGTCCTGTTCTGAGTTATCAGACCGTCCTTGAACTTCAGTGTCCTTGTCCTCACCACATCCTCTTCTTGTGCTCACTGTAGCTTCTATCTGACTAAGACAGCCCTCCCTGTTCTCTCCTTCCTAGCTGCACCCCAGCTGCAAAGCATAATGTATAATATGTCACACATACACACACACTCTTTGGTTAATACAATTTATACTTTAAGCCAGCTTTTACGTGGCTGTTCCTGGGTGCCCTGCTCATCACCACCTCAGCCATTGTATTATTTTACCACAATAGACAACCCCAATTTTTAATACCAAGGCTAATCATCCACACTGTGCATTATTATTATTATTAGGGCCCAAGCGCTGACAGCTGGCGAAGGCCCTATTGGAACTGAAGGAATTATTAGTCTTCCGGCAAATGAATTGCCTTTTTGAGGGGCTTAACATATTCAAAAAGTCACCAAATTTGGCGGTCGCATTAAGTCTGGTGAAAATGTACGTATTTTAAGGGTTTTGGGAATGGGCGCACAAAAATGGCTCGCTAGCGCCCCCTACAAGATTAAGAAAATTGAGCCCCTGCAGTACGTTCAACGTAGACTCACAAAACTTGGTACACATATGTAACATGCCAGGGCGGACATAAAACTCCATTGGAGCCATACCCTAAACCCAACAAGAAGTTTGCCATTTTGAATTGAAAGTTCGAAGTGCGATTTTGGCCATTTCCACATGTTGTACTTTAACAAATTCCTCCTAGAGATTTCATCCGATCAACTTCAAACTTGGTCTGTGTCATCTTAAGACGTTAAAGATGAAAAGTTATTAAAAGAAAAACTTTTCGTTATAGGGCATGGCTGTGGCGGGGCGGCCATTTTGTGCGTTTTGCCATCAAAACAGGAAGTGGGTGTAACGGAGTGGCTCAAAACTTTTCAGGATTCATCAAAGTCCGACCCTGACGACATATACTGTACACGCCGATATTGGCTCAAAGATATTGGCTCAAAGTAGTCCTAAAAGACAAGGTGCTATACTTTAACGAACTCCTCCTAGAGATATCATTAGATCGACTTAAAATTCAGTCTTTGTCATCTAAAGACCTTAACGATGAAAAGTTATGGGGGTGGCATGGCGGCCATTTTGAGTGTTTAGCGATAAATGAGTAGTGGCTGTAACTACAGTGTACGTTGTCATATCTGCTTGAAATATCTCACAATCACCAACAGTCCAGGCCTGAGGACAACATTGAGACGGCGCCACCAACTGGCAACAGGAATTTCAGCCTTATACGACAAACATCATCTGATTTACATGAAACTTACAATGTGTGGTCTACATGTGATACTGAGCCGCCCCCTGTATTTTAACCACGCCCACTCACTCAGGCCACTCCTCCGTCCATAACATTTGAACCGTTTAAGGTAGTCTTGTGTGAGGTGTCATAGAACTCAGCAGAGAGTTTGTTCTTCATTGGCCAAATGTTTGACCCACCCCCTATGATTCAACCATAGTCTGATTTGACTGCAGTTAGCGGATACAATATGCAGATTTATCGCTCCCCATCTATCCTCAGAGTTTTTAACTATTATGAGACTTAAACTAGGAAATGCTTAACACCCCATCCACTCTTCTTTCTAAACTGCAAGGACACCATCTGTCTTGACCAACTTGCCATCTAAATACACCTCTGCTAACTTCAATCCATGATCTTGGCTTTCACAGTGTGATTGCCTGTGTCCGTAATGGACAAACATCCACCCCTTTTCTTTGTCAGACGTTGTCAAAAGCACTTTAGCAAATTGGCCATTCTGAATGAGCTGATCATGGTAACTTGGTAACTAACTAAAATAATCTTATTGTGATAGTAGAAGTGCCGTTATTAGCTGTTAGTTGCTAGTGATAGGTGTGTTCAGCCAGGCTTTTGTGAAAATCATAACGCAGCACTTCCGTGTGTATTTGTATCTCATCCATTTTGTGTGTGATAGATCTGGTGTTGGTGAATAGAAGGCTTGGCAGTGTCCATCGGTGTGCTAGTTCCCATAGCTGGGCAGGCATCCTTTGTCCCCGCATTCCTCGTCTCCCGCAACCAAAAACAAGTCCCAGAAAACCTTATTTCTTCCTCAAAAATAGGTAATTCCATGTAGTTACATAGTTACTGGTATTAGGGCTGCACAATTAATCGAATTTTAAGTACGTTATTAACACAACTGTATATTGTTAAGCACGAGTGGCAAACCTGTATTTGTACCAGTGTTTCCGCTGGTAACTCTGCTATCGCGGCCACCACGGCAAAAAACCCAGAAGAAGTTATTGAATGCAACTAACTTCAGTTCGTTGAGTTATAGCGTGTGAGATGGAGCCTGCTGGACCTGGGCGAGAGATGTGACCCATGGCCAGAATATCATAGTTCATAAAAATATAGCGCAGTGACGATACAGTCATTTCATACACATGACGTGTGTAACTCTGCTGACCCGCCATTTGACCCGTGCTGGACCCATTCATAATGAGTCAGCCGTCAATCTGTGAGTACGTCCATTGCACTCTGTCTCTCTCTCTAGCTCTTTTAATAATTTGTTGTTGAAAACAAGTGAAGGAGCTTTCTCAGAGATACATAAAAAAATATATTTATCCCACACTATTTATTTCAGATAGATAATTTTCATTTACACGTGTTGCCGCTGTATCCCAGTAAGCACACATACGTCGGCACGACGTATTGGCGATGTAATCAAAATACGGCGGGGATATGTAGTAGTTTGGTCGTTTGCTCACTGGCACGACGTCCCCGAGACGTCGCTGCTATACGTTTCTGCGACGTGCAGCCGCTCTTTCCACGACATATGTATATTTACATCGTTCTAACGTATGCCATACATCGTACAGATGCGGCTCATATACATCGTTCTAACGTATATAATACGTCGTACAGATGCAGGCTCATTTACATCGTTCTAACGTATGCCATACGTCGTACAGATGCAGGCTCATTTACATCGTTCTAACGTATGCCATACGTCGTACAGATGCAGGAACATTTACATCGTTCTAACGTATATAATACGTCGTACAGATGCAGGCTCATTTACATCGTTCTAACGTATATAATACGTCGTACAGATGCAGGCTCATTTACATCGTTCTAACGTATATAATACGTCGTACAGATGCAGGCTCATTTACATCGTTCTAACGTTTATTATACATAATGCTCATTAACATCTTCCTGACATGTTATACGTAGTACAGATGTCAGGAAGATGTGCCGATCAATTGATCCTGCATTAACCCATTTAACACAACTGATCAGTATAGGTCATACAAAACTACTTTAAATATCTTTACTAAATTACATGAATTGCTAAAGTAAGAGACAAGTCATACACAATTACTTATAATACATTTTATTTATGAAGCACTTTTAAGGGTACTCAGACAATTTACATAGTTC
The DNA here is from genome assembly GCF_008692095.1 of Etheostoma spectabile. NCBI lineage: Eukaryota > Metazoa > Chordata > Actinopteri > Perciformes > Percidae > Etheostoma > Etheostoma spectabile. The sequence continues at coordinate 23,555,197 of NC_045740.1, read as the reverse complement.
AAATTATTTGAGAAAATAGCACACTATAGCACATTAAAAGCTATTCTGAAAATGCAAAAAATGATCATGTAGCTATATTTTGAGATAATTATCCTACTTTTGTCTGTACTAAGGGCTAATGTACAAAAACAATAGTAAAAAAGCTTAAACCAGTTTTTTTTTTTTTTTTTTAAGTCTGCCACTGTAAACCGACCTGGGGCACGCACGTTTCCTGGGAACGGTGTGCAACAGCTTAAGTCGTTTTCTCTCATTTGGTGTCTTTCTCTATTATTGGCTGTGTTCCAGGTGATACCCAATCAGAATCAGTGAAGCTAAAAAGTCAATTTATCCATTTTTGGATGCCAATGGATCATGATAACCCAAGACTCAAAGACACTGAGCAATTGAGCAAAGAATAACATTTATTTATTTAAGAAAATTCATTATTTTTCTTAATCTATAGGAGTCACTGAAATATACAATATTTCTCTCTTTTGACTACACACTTGTGAGCTGTGTATCCCTGCTTCACAACAGCAGTGTGTACATGTTGGAGAACAACAACTAATTCTCACACTATATTGTCCACTGTCTATCATAATGTCAATTATTTCAGTAGCTAAAAAAGGGTGTCTCAGCTCCGCTCTTCTCCAGTCTGTTGCCAGTCTAGGAAGTCCTTAATAGCCTACTCGCCTTC
>NC_045740.1:23547855-23554496 GCF_008692095.1 Etheostoma spectabile | reverse complement strand
CGTTCTAACGTATATAATACGTCGTACAGATGCAGGCTCATTTACATCGTTCTAACGTTTATTATACATAATGCTCATTAACATCTTCCTGACATGTTATACGTAGTACAGATGTCAGGAAGATGTGCCGATCAATTGATTCCTGCATTAACCCATTTAACACAACTGATCAGTATAGGTCATACAAAACTCCTTTAATATCTTTCTAAATACATGAATTGCCTAAAGTAAGAGACAAAGTCATACACAAGTATTATAATACTTTTATTTATGAAGCCCCTTTTAAGGGTACTCAGACAATTTACATAGGTTCAAATTTATTTGAGAAAATACACACTTAGCACCTTAAATTCTGAAAATGCAAAAAATGATCATGTAGCTATATTTTTTGAGATAATTAGCTCCGTTTGTCTGACTAGGGCTATGTACAAAATCAATCGTAAAAAGCTTAAACCATTGTTGTTTTTTTTTTTTCAAAGTCTGTTGCCACTGTAAAAAAAAAACCGCCCTGGGCAACGCACTTTTCTGGGAACGGTGTGCAACAGCTTAAGTCTGTTTCTCGTCATTTGGTGTCTTTCTCTATTATTGGCCTGTGTTCCATGATACCCAATCAGAATCATGAAGCTAAAGTCAATTTATCCATTTTGGATGCCAATGGATTCATGATAACCCCATACTCCAAGACACGTTAGCATTGAGCACATAATAACATTTATTTATTTAAGAAAATTCATTATTTTTCTTAATCTATATGAATCCCTGAAAAGACAATAATTTCTCTCTTTTGACTACTACACTTGTGAGCTTGTTCCCTGCTTTCACAACAGCAGTGTGTACATTTTGGAGCAACACAACTAATTCCTCAACCTATATTTTCCACTGTCTATCCTAATTCAATTATTTCCAGAGCTAAAAAATTGTGTCTCGGCTCCCAGCCTCTTCTCCAGTCCCTTTGCATCCTAGGAATCCTTAAGAGCCTACTTCTCCCTCAACGCCTGAAAGTAGGATTCCTCTGTGCTGCACTGTGGCAAGAACAAAAGATTTGGGGTTCAGGTGCGTTATTCAAAGATGTATCTTTTCAAGCTTGAGGAAGTATTTTTTTATTTCATTTTTTGTTTCTTCTCTCTTTTTTTTGTTTTAGGAAGTGGTTGAGTCAGTAATGTAATGGAAAGTCTTTTTTTTGGCAGATATAGAGAAGACCAGCTTCATTAAGTAATATGGGCAAGCAAATGTTTAACATAGTTCTTCCTCTGCAAACTTTTCCTTCAGAAATCTCCAATTCAGCCTTTTCATAGAATTGAACAGTAAGGCCGATTGGTCAGTAGGCGGGATCTCAGTTTGTGCAGTTTCATTTGTTGGAGGAAAGTTCAAGACCACCACAGGTGGGCTGTGTACACTGAAAGATACAGCTAACGGCCAAATGTTACTCAAAAAACCTACGTAATCTATACCAATATAATACATATTTTTTTATTCACCGAGGAAAACACGTTCTGTTCTTCTCGAGTTTTAATTAAAAGCCGATCTTGTTCCTGAACAGAACTACCTTGTTGTGGTGCCTAAATTTAACTGTTTTTGTCACCGCGCTGTATCCCTTTAGCCTCAAACCACTGTTAAGCGCTTCCGACAATAGTATTATCGATCACTTTCTAAATGAAAGCTTTAACATGCACTTTACATCGTCCCATAAAATATTCTGTAACATTCTCTGTAAAAAGGCTAACAATCAGTTTTCATGCTAATCACAATGCTTTCACATGATTTACTTTCGACACCAAAAGGTGCCATTTTATGCTGCCCTCCTTTACTTCCCTACACTTCCATTTTATTATATTTTTTAAACTTACACAGATGATTTGGCAAAAGTATGACTGGGATATGGCAGCTTTCCGCATGTCTCACATGTCCTCTTGTTCATCCTTGCATTTGAGAGATCGAAAAATACTACAATAATAAATAAATAAACAATCCAAATAAAACTTTTCATAAATACCATCATTAATTGAATCCCACATGGGAAATTGTTCAGGAACTGCATCAAGGTAACGTGCAATGCAACGCATCCAGTAAAATGCAAGAATAAAGCAGTTAAAACAGGTTTAAGATACAGATAGATGTTAAATAACACCGTAATTACTGATTTATATATTGCATATAATAAGGTGTAGAGCGATGTGCACATGATTCAATTGTCACATGTTGGTCTACTTGATCAGTGTTTGATTATAAGTCTGACACTGCAGGAAGGATGTGTGTATTTCCTTTCCTTCAACTGCCGTTTGCAAACTAGATAGTCAATTACAGTGTTTATTTGCATCAAACAAAAACCTAATATGACAACATACCTGGCTCTTTTCACATTGTGGTATGATGTCCTTCATCGTGCATTGCCTTCGCTCACAACTCCTTCCACGTCCTTCTGATCTTCAACTAACTATACACACAACAACAACTAAACAGACCCACGGTGTGAAAGCTATCAACAAATAATGTTCTTTGTGAGGAAAAGTTATTTTGAGTATGCAAACTATTGTTGTGTTGAAATGAACATGGTGTATTTCTGACATTTTTAGAAGATGGTGGAATTCTTAGTAAAACCACTTATCTAATTAGGATACCTAGTGCAAAAAACAACAGTTTTAACCCAAGGTTACCCTGGCTTAAACTGAAACGGAAAGTACCAATCAAATTAATTGTGATAGATGATTGCATTGATCTCAAATTCAAATGAGTTTCAATTCGGGCCATTGAACGCGTTTAGGTTCCTAGTTTAAAGAGCTGATTATAACCCTCATAATTGTCAGTTTTTATATAGCTAACGTTAGTTTAGCTAGGTTTATGGCCAATTTAGCTTCAACAAACCGTTAAACCAAGTTATGTGACTGTCAGTATTAGCCAACCAACGGTCACCTCTAATACTGTATTTTATGACCGTTGGCACTCCGAACGTTTTAAAATCACGTTTTTTAAAACAAGTTATCACGTTAACCAGATTTAATGTTCATGCCGAATGTTACAGAAACCACCACAGTCTTACTAAACTTGTTTTACATAGCTAGACAGGCCCTTTGTGATAAGCAGGGTAAAAATAAAACCTTATTAATCACAACGTATTAGATTAAGTACGACCGTTTACAGGCAATTAGAAGCCCCCTGAATTCTTCACCGTTTAAAATCAAGATGTAAACGTTTATTAGCTACTAGTTCATATTAGCTATTCCATCCAAATTTACCTACATTGATTCGATAACAATAGGGAGGCCAGGACAGTTGAAACACTTTTAATGTAACGTAATTTCAAAGCGGTCGTATCACAACTGACAACTGATATTTTGTCACTAGCAACCTACACGTGGCATCTGTCAATACAGTTGTAGTTTCAGCTTTGGACAAAACCGTTCAGAGTTATTACACAAAGGGGGACCGTGCGTAATGTTTCATATTCCCCTCCGGGACGGAACTAATGAAACACTGCAGGGACGAATGCACATATCAGTTTAAGCCGTAAACTTCCAACTATTTTAATATTTAACTGTTATCATGGATGGTACTCTCCAAAAGGTGTTTATTAAATAGATAGATTGTTGACAGTACTAGCGTCTTTGTGAATTTCCTGTTAATACTACTACCTCTCCCTGAGCGTGTATGAGCGGTTTATTGAAATATCATGCCTGGGGCGGCCCTGTGGCTCGTGTAAGCTGTTGCCCTGCCAATCGGGAGGTTGTGGTTCGCTCCCTCCACTGCAAGTCTTGTCGAAGTGTCCTTGGTCACTACACTGAACCCGAGTTGCCCCCGTGGCTGCGCATCGGAGTGTGTATGTTTATGAATGTTTATCTGAATTACAGTGTCACCTTGTACGCCAGCCCCGGGCCCACAGTGTATGATGGTGTGAATGTGGAATGTGTCCTGAATGTAAAGCGCTTTGAGGCAGTTGTTAAGACGTTACTGTGGATGATTTTGCTTATTTTTATAGTTAGAACAGTAAGTTTTTCCATTTATATCATGTTTCTCTTTTGGAATAATGTCGTTTTCCTAGGTTTTACGTGGTGATACCACTGACATCCAAATAACGCGCCCCGGAAACTGTCCGTTTGGACCGCAAGATGAGTAGACGCTTTTTCCTACTCCCACACTCGACATTTACTCTATATTAATTGTTCACTTCGTGTCTGTTACCTACTATAACTATAAAGTTCCACTGAACCCTGATCATTTTTATTTACACTATGACCCGCAGCAAAACGAAGAGACAGACGAAAGATGCTGGGAACATCATGTGTCTGTGCTAACGCTACGCCTGATCCTAACACAAGAAAATCCCTCTCAGCGAGTTCAATGCGCGTTTCTAACTGGAATTCAAACTGGAGCACTTTGAATCCACCATTACTACCCACCACCGCGAATTTCATCACTGAAAATGTGGCCACTAGGCCTGAGCGATGACATACAGGCAATTCAGGCTGCTCTGGCTACGGTGACCGAGGAGAACCACAGTCTGAAGCTAAGCTTAATTGACTGGAAGTAGAGCCGGCCGCAACAACGCCTAGTTGGTGGGACTGTCCTGTAAGGCTAGAAGGATCGCATCCGACAACGTTTTTTTCTCAATGCTGCTGGAGGTCCTTCGGGGAAGATGTGTTGACAAAAGGCTCCTGAGCTGGACCGAGCACACCGTTGCTACGCGAAACCGGGCCCTGGTGAGAAACCCAAGCCGTAATCGTGTTTTTGTCCTCCACACTATCTGATCAGGGAAGCTCCGTTACAAAACGCAACGCCATAGAGTTACGAGCAAGTTGAAGTACAAAGGTAACCCGTTCCCTATTTGTTGAAGATACTGTCCAGAGGTTTTACAACAGCGCTCAGCTTACCGCGGGATCATGAAAGACCTTCTATGATCGGACTCAGCCCGCTTTGCGCTACCCAGCCAAACTATTCATCATGACCTAATGGGAATCGAAAAGTTCCTGTCTTCACCTTAGGACGCCAAGCGCTATAATTGGCTCTTGTCCTTCCTCCTACCGCTGGCCCCGTCAGTGGAATAATGTTAACTGCCCGCTATCTAATGCAAGCTATCTCTAGAAATTCTTTACTTAACTTCGTTGTTGTTATTATTCCGATCAACCTATACAGTGAAATAATCCCTGGACCTGTTTACCTGTATTTCACTGGCTGTAACGCCAGTTTGTATGACCAATAAGACTGCTTATCTAGAGCCAGCATATCTAGCTTGAGTGTTTTAGCCGATATTTGAGATTACTCAGTTATTGAGTTTTTCAGAAGTTTCCTCTCAGTTACTTTGGTTGAATTTGTGGCACCTCTGTTTTTTGAGCTGTTACCTTCTGACATGACCAGTCTAATTTTTGGGGAGAGGGAAATGTTATTCTCGATGAGGGAAGTCTCGCCGGAATAGAAGATGCCCTGCGTTCAATGGACACTTAAAGGTTTGTTTTTGCCTTAAAGGGGGGCGATTTTTTCAAATGCATGTTTTGTTGCTCGTGGTATAGATGTTGTGTGAGCTTGTGCTGTTTTTTTTTTTTTTGTTTTTTTTTTTTTTTTTTTTTTTTTTTTTTTTGTTTCCTTCTCTTACAGTTGGTGGCCAACAATATGCAGTATCATCTCCCTCCGCTCAGCCAACTTTGGACTTCCTTACTGCATTATAATCTCTGTGGCATCATAACTGGTAGACCAGCACAGGTAATTAATTTAAGGGTTGTTTCGTGGAATGTGAAGGTCTGGAAATGCCACTATATTGCTAAGGTCATGGCTCATTTGCATCAACTTAAAGGGACATATTCTTCTTACAAAACACACCTCCGTCTAGAGAAATCTGCGACTTAAAATAGCCTGGAATTGGCCATTTTTTCACTCTAGATTCATCAACGCCAAGGCTCGAGGAACGGCCCATACTTAATTCTTAATACTATAATGTTTGAACAACACAAAATAATATCGGACACAGAGGGCTTTTCATAATTGTGTTCTGTAATTACCAAACTCTCTGGCCATACTAGCCTGCGTCTATGGGTCCAAATTGGGGATGACAACACCTTTGTTCTGACTCTTTCGTCATGCCTGATTTGAAAAACTATTATTTATCTTAGGATGATACTTAATATATCCAGCTACCCTTTTGGACAGCTCCTCAACAAAACCACTCTCTTATCTAAATGCTGCCAAAAGTCTTATGTTTATAAAAACTGAGTTGGGACTGTTACATCCGTGAGACATGGGAACCCCCGCACTTAAACCGTTTCCTTCTTCTCCCATTCCACCAACTATGACACCATAGATTTTTTCCCTTATTGAATCAGGACTGCCTTTCTTAAGTAAAAGCCTGTGATTATCACGCTATAGCCTCCTGACCACTCACCGAGTCTCCTAGATTTAGGATTTACCCGTCCCTGAACTCGATTTTAAATTTTGGAGATTTCATTCTATAAACTGGCGTTAGACAGGAAAGAGTGGGCACTATCAACAGTGTGGTTGGGGTGAAGGAACGGTCAAGCTTTTCACTGCTCTTTGATGCGTGAAATACGGGGGTGCACCAGATCTTAAGTAATATACGTAGACTAACAACAAAAACTCGCCGGGAAAGCCGCAAAAGCATACATTAAGAAGTCAAAGCTCAGAGCCATATTACCCCC
>NC_045740.1:23547633-23547830 GCF_008692095.1 Etheostoma spectabile | reverse complement strand
AATCAGTGAAGCTAAAAAGTCAATTTATCCATTTTTGGATGCCAATGGATCATGATAACCCAAGACTCAAAGACACTGAGCAATTGAGCAAAGAATAACATTTATTTATTTAAGAAAATTCATTATTTTTCTTAATCTATAGGAGTCACTGAAATATACAATATTTCTCTCTTTTGACTACACACTTGTGAGCTGTG
>NC_045740.1:23547227-23547440 GCF_008692095.1 Etheostoma spectabile | reverse complement strand
GGAAAGTAGGATTCCTCTGTGCTGCAACTGTGGCAAGAACAAAAGATTTGGGTTAAGTGCGTTATTCAAAGATGTATCTTTCAATGCATGGAAGTATTTTTTTTATTTCATTTTTTGTTTCTTCTCTTTTTGTTTTTAGGAAGTGGTTGAGTAATGTAATGTAATGTAAGTCTTTTTTTTTGCAGATATGACTAGAAGACCAGCTTCATTAAG
>NC_045740.1:23546879-23547125 GCF_008692095.1 Etheostoma spectabile | reverse complement strand
TGGTCAGTAGGGGGAGCTGCAGTTTGTGCAGTTTCATTTTGGATGAAGTTCAAGAGCCACAACAGGTGGGCTGTTTACACTAGAAAGGATACAGCTACGGCCAAATGTTACGCAAAAATCCTACGTAATCTAGACCAATATAATGACATATTTGTTATTCACCGAGGAAAACACGTTCTGTTCTTCTCGAGTTTTAATTAAAATCCCGATCTGTTTCCTGAACAGAACTACTTGTTTTGGTGCCTA
>NC_045740.1:23546697-23546857 GCF_008692095.1 Etheostoma spectabile | reverse complement strand
CGCTGTATCCCATTTAGCCTCAACCACTGTTAAAGCGCCATTCCGACAATATGTATTTCGATCACTTTCTAAATGAAAGCTTTAAATAGCACGTTATACATCGTCCCATAAAATATGCTGTAACATTCTCTGTAAAAGGGCTAACATCAAGGTTTCATGC
>NC_045740.1:23546298-23546536 GCF_008692095.1 Etheostoma spectabile | reverse complement strand
AATATGGCAGCTTTCCGCATGTCTCACATGTCCTCTTGGTCATCATGGCAGTTGAGAGATCTGAAAAATACTAACAATAAAATAAATAAATAAACAATAACAAATAAAACATTTTAAATAAGATAAAATCCTTAATTAATCCCACAGTGGGAAAATTTTCAGTGATACTGCATCAAAGGTAAAGTGCAATGACAAACGCATCAGTAAAAATGCAAGAATAAAGCAGTTAAAACAGTTA
>NC_045740.1:23545672-23545824 GCF_008692095.1 Etheostoma spectabile | reverse complement strand
GCTAGTTGACATATTAGCTATTCCAAATTTACCTTACCATTTGATTCGATAACAAGTAGGGGAGAGCCAGGACAGTTGAAACACTTTTTAATTTAACGTAATTTACAAAGCGGTCGTATCACACTGAAAGCTGATATTTTGTCACTAGCAAC
>NC_045740.1:23545445-23545632 GCF_008692095.1 Etheostoma spectabile | reverse complement strand
TTGGACAAAACCGTTCAGGAGTTATTACAGCAAAAGTGGGACGTGCGTAATGTTTCATATGTCCCTCCTGGACGGGACGAATGAAACAGCATGCAGGGACGAATGAAACATATAGTTTAAGCCATGTAAACTTCCAACTATTTTAATATTTTACTGTATATCATGGATGGTACTTCCAAAAGGTGTT
>NC_045740.1:23545280-23545435 GCF_008692095.1 Etheostoma spectabile | reverse complement strand
GATTGTTGCAGGACTATGCGTCTTTGTGAATGTCTGTTAATAACTAATAGCCGTCATCCTGAAGCGTGTATGAAGCGGTTATTGAAATATCATGCACTGGGGCGGCTGTGGCTCAGTGGTAGAGCGGTTGCCTGCCAATCGGGAGGTTGGTGGTT
>NC_045740.1:22449974-22469974 GCF_008692095.1 Etheostoma spectabile | reverse complement strand
CTGGCAGAAGGGCAGAACAAAAAACAGAGAGAGCACTGATATCAAAATGGGATGAGCAAAGGAAGAGAGAGAGAGGAATAGATGGGAAGGAATGAAAGGGGAGGAATAAAAGGAAGAGCGAGGGAAAAGTGAGAGCAGAACAGTGTGTGTACGTGCACGAGAAGGCCTGATGAATGTGCCAACAAACCAAAACATGTATTTATGTATTTTTAGGAGTTTGTGTCATTTACTTTTATCATTTAAAAATGTCAATAGAACAATCTGCATGAACAGTCGCAGCACAGCTGATTAGTGCACATGCGCAAGCTTCTCAGATAAGTTGCGGAAGAGTTGTAATCAGTAATGTTTTAGCAGTGTGTTTTGGAAGTACTAGTAGTATGTTTTTATGTAGTTTTGCTGTTGTTACAGGTAGACCCCTATCGCTTCAATGCATCACAACTTTCTTCATAAATTTAAGGCAACCCTCTGTGACTAATTAGTATACAAATGGTCATTCTGAGGATAAAGTAGTCCTTTAATGCAGCCTCAAAACAGGGAGTCGGTCAAACATTTTATCAACACATACATACGTAAAAATGTCACATACTTGCTCTGTGTCTAGTGGCTTCATATGAAACTCAGTCTGAGTGACACCGAACCCCGAGAGCAAGAATGAATTTTACCCATCATACTGGAGGAATCATTGTACAGAGCCTAACACAAAAATGAATTGTGTTTTTCATCTGTTGATGTGACAAAATGTAGTTGTGTATGTGTGTGCTGCACCCAAATCTGTAGAAGTGTATTTTGGCATGACTGATAGAACACTACACCATGCAGAGTCTGTCCTGTTCTGTGACACACTGCCTCTGTTCATCTGTCAGACACACGCACACGCACACGCACACGCACACACACACACACACACACACAGGAACATGGTCCAAGCTGTTAAAAAACCCTCCAGGTACTGGCAGAGTGTAATTTCTTTGTTTCTGTACCTTTCTCAGTTCATCTCTTTAACTCACTGTGCTTGTCTTTGTCTCTTTTTTTCCGACCGTTTGTTCCTCTGCTTTACATCAAAGCCGTAAGTAACTTCTTTTGACTCATTCCTCCTTTTTTTGTCGCCACCCTCACTTTGACGGTCTTCTGGTGGTAACTTCCTCAAAGCATAAATGAAAACACACACCACACACACCACACACACACACACACACACACACACACACACACACACACACACACACACACACACACACACACACAGGTGTACACATGCATACAAATATGAACATTTCCAGATGATTAACTGGTCCCATATTGAGATTTTCTTTCCTCTATTTAAATCCAACATAAACACAATCTGCTTTGCATTCACAGTGTGGAACAATGAAAACTACACAAATCCCAACAGTGTGAACAGCCACGGACACAATTTGTATGCAATTTGTAGTTAAAGTGGTAGGAGGGGAAAAGAAAAAAAGTCTGCCAGGAATAAGTTTTGACAGTTGATACAGTTGTATTGCTTTCGTTCTAATTTTTAGTTTCACAATTTTTAGTTTTACTAACATGCTTAGATAGTGCTCTGTAAAAGAAGTAGTACTTCTACTAATACTAGAAATAGTAGTAGCTGTGGTAAGGTGGCAGTAGTAGTTGTATCAGGTAAGGCTGGCTGGCAGTCTTTCTCCGCATGTCTCTCTAGCTCTCTCTTTGATTCTCTTTTTTGTTTCTGTCTCTTTCCCCTGCTGCAAATACCTTCAAGTCCAGGGATTCAGGGAGGTAAGAGAGAGAGAGAGAGAGAGTGTGTGTGTGTGTGAGTGTATGTGTGTCCCAGGTCCCCATTCTAATAACACAGAGTCTCCCAGTGAGCGGTAGAGCAGCTGAGTACCCTCCCCTGGAACGCCACGGGGATCTACGGATCAAATTTATATGCACACACACACACACACACACACACACAAACACGCACACACACACACACACACACAGACAGACACACACAAACACACACCAAGGGAGCCAAGGGATACATGGATCAGAGAGTACACACTGGCTTTCCCAACACTCACAACTGACAGCAACATCCAGACAATGGCGTGCGCGCGTGCGCGCACACACAGACACACAGACACACACACACACACACACACACAACCTATTGCCAGTTCAGCCACATCCACACCATTCCATAATTGAGTTAGAGGGAGACAGTGAGACTCTAACTCTAGATTCAGACAAAGACAACATTATTCACAGACAGACTGCTTGTTACACACACACACACACACACACACACACACACACACACACACACACACACACACACACACCGAACACATGCCAACCAAAGGTATTGAACGATGTCTCAAGCTATTCCCCATGTCACATTAACTACCAAGATTTTATTCTTTACTTTGGCTCGGAGTGAAAACTTCAAATAGTCCTTTGTTAAAGGTATGGAGTCTCCGACAAGGTATAGAGGCCACCAAATAAGGGCTGAAACAATGCCTCGAGTAACTCGAATAATTTGACGACTACAAATCCTTGATGCTAAATTCTTTGCCTCAGAGTTTTGTTTAATCACCATACCACTGACTGTGTTTCCGCACGGATGATTATTACTAGCGCACAACGGGCTGACGCTTCTGTGGACACAAGACTGACAGCACGGATAACAAATGAAAGAAAAGAGCAAAAATAGTAATGGGCTAAGAGAGAAGAGACGACAGGCAAAAGAAAACAGGAAGTTTGGATGCGTTTTAAGATGCAAGAAAACCGAAAACTCTGTACAGTGTGTATTGTAAATTCAAAATTGCTTACCACAATAGCATTGCGTCAATGCTATAGCATCTCAGTAGAAAACATCCAGTCTACTCATCCATTCCACAGAGACCACCCGACACAAGGTAACAATGGCGCCTGCTGTTTAAACATCTACAGCATGCCTCTCTGCAAATAGCGATGTTTTACAAACAAGCTAAAATGGAAGCTGTCGGTTCGTAATCTAACTGTTTATTAGTTTGCTATAAATCTTGAAATTTGGACACAAATTTGCGGCTGCAGGAGACAAACCAGGCCCTCTCCGCTGGAGGGCTGGGTACGAAATTCAATACATTCTACGCACAATCGAATTGCCGCTAAAATATTGAGTATCAAAAAATACCGCGTTATTCAATCCCAATTTTCAAAACCTAAGGCATGCAGCATGCTTCTACCAAGATCTTATCATGTCTGTGATTGGCTTTAACGTTACATGTCGTAAAGACAAGCAACAACAACTCTACGTTACTCACATAGTAGGAGCTGAAACATTAATAAAAAGATTTGTGCCATAATGTGTAATGTTGTCATATATTTTTGTTTTTATAAAATTGGTATCGTTTTGAAACCGGTATTAAAGTCACGGTGTTGGTATCTGTTGAATATTTTTGAACAAGCCCTACTTAATATGCACCAGAATGATGTCATCAAACCATGCCATGATGTCTGCATTCTTCATTATTTCTCCTCACTGAGTTTCAGCCTTCTGACAATGAGCCAACCAGAACAGTGTATTTGAATAGCCCTGCTGTTAGCTTTGTACAGTCACATGTACCGCTCTTTTACATATCCAGAGTAAAGAGCCAGAGGCATAAAGGGGAAGGGGGCATGAAGATTTACATTTGGGCCACTAAAAATCTACTTTTGCAAACAGATTAAGGGGCTTGGTAGCCCATGCGGCCAGTGTTTAGAAAAATATTAGCATCTATCCCTGTTATGATATGCAGTTTAGGCAATACAAATGTTGCTTTATCTAAAAAGAAAACCTCTCTTTTGTATATTTACTAATGCTGTTTACTATAAAGCAAAAGTATTTCCTGTCCCATCGTTCATTTAATCAATGGAATAATCAGTAGAATACTTGATATTTAAATAATCAATTGCTGCAGCCCTAGTTAAAACGTAAATTTAAATTTGTTCTTGAGTTAGACCTTTGAACTGTATGTCTGTCTTCCTGTCTAGCTGTTGCTTTTTCCATTCCTCTCTGCATGCCTGTGTCTTTCCCAGTTTTTCATCCATTTTGTGTGTACACTACATGTTCTTTTAACTTGGTCTATGAGGGTACAGATCCCTGCTCGTCTTTGTGGTTGCGTGCACGCACAACTCTCAAATATTCAACACAGCTGGGACACGGGGCAAGGCGGAAGAATCGGTGGAGGGAATCAACACACAAACAAACGGAAGGATCCCTCGCATCCATCCATTTATTCATCTGACCAGCAATCTACCCATCTAGCGATGGTTAAATATTTACTAGTGCTAAAGGAAATTGTGTAGCACAACAGGCAGAAAAAGGGATGGTTAGGGAGGAGTGCAAGAGTGACGGATGGAGCAAGGGACAGGAAGAAACATTAAAAAGGCAAAAGCTGCAGTCTAGCACCCCCTGGAGCCTTAAAATGAATGTGAAGATCAAGAAGTCTGTCAGGGAATGTAACATGGGAGTCAGAGATGATGACTATTTCAGGTATTCTTCTACAGTAGGGAAACAGTACATGCTGTACATATTTGGATACTGGTAAGATAATGGAAAAAATGCACTTTTATGTGTATCTTAAAATATTGTGTGAATGCAAAAAACAATTGTTTGTTGGAGGTGGGAAAACTTGACATTTTAAAAACATTGATACATAAAACTATTCCTACAGCCATGCTTATTGAGAAACTAAAACAGAGAGAATGAGAAAAGTCCTGTGTGTCTGGGAGTAAAGACAGAGCGAGATCCAGGAGGACCTCACTGATCAGGGCTACAGCCTCTTATTACACACACACACACACACACACACACCACACACACACACACACAACACAACACACACACACACACACACACACACATGCAGACACACACCAAAACATGTCTTATTTACCAGCTTACGTCTGCACTATTTATGGGGCACTGGGGAGAGGCATAGAAGAGAGGAAGAGAGGAGAGGGGCTAAAATATGCATAGGGGCTGGTTCTTCAGGGACAGACGGGGGGAGACAGAGAGAGGGAGGAAGAGAGAACGAGAGGAGGGAGACAGGAAGAGAGAGAGTGAAAGTTGTGGTATGGGAGTGTAAGAGATGGATAGAGATGTGAAAGCTAGTGATTGAGAGAGTGGCAGAGAGAAAGCAAACGTCTTTGTATGCAGAGGGAGCAACAGAGATGGAAAGAGGCACTGAGAGGGAGTGCAATCAGGAGGGAGAGGGGATGATGCAGCAACGTGTCCGTGCAGCAAAGACCCTTGGGTGTGTGTGTGAGGAAGAGAGAGAAAGAGAGAGTGAGCTTGACATCATATGGCCCCTCCGAGGGGTTGAAAGAGGCCAAAGCCTTTTCTAGCTGGCCAAGCAGCCTTCTTCATCCATCCGCACCTCATTAAAACACACACAAATTACCCCATTCTACTTTCTCTGGCAGATGCACACTCACACACACACACAAACACACAATAACAGCTAGCAGTGGCATTAACCTCCATGGTTGTAGCTCTCCATCTCCCCCAGTCAGCCTTTCTGTCTAGCCCACTTAGAGAGCCCTCCCATGGGGCAATGGAACTGTGGCAGGCCAGGCTGCAAGTTTTCACACACACACACACACACACCACACACCACACACACACACCACACACACACACACACACACACACACACACACACACACACACACACACACACACCACACACACACACACAACACACACACACACCAACACACACACACACCGCCAGGACCAAAGTGTAACAAGATGGATATAGCCAGAGTGCAGCAGCCAAAGAGGAAGAAGTACAAGGAGCTGAGGGAGAAAAAAAAAGTTGAACTGAGCTCCACTTAGCTGGAATGAAAACAACAGAATTAAACTCTTCTGACCTGACCAAACTCAGCTGAGTTTATACATGAGAAGAATAGCTCTTTGTAGTCGAGTCAAGCCAAACTATATGAAACTGGTCCCCTCAGATGTCACTAAAAATGGACATCCAGAATGGATGCAGAATGAGAACAAGTAAATCAATGTTCCATTTGTTTAAAGAAAAAAAAAGTATTATATTAGCATTATTAATTTGTATACACTGTGTAAGTCTCCCTTTTACTCCACTCTCATACAAGTCAGAAAAGTAGTTGAAACTGTTTACTGTACAATGTATTCATGTTAGGAAAAAGTAAAAGCAGACCAAACTAACTCCTATTAAGGTCTGCAGTGTGAGAGGCATAGTCAAGTTTCTTTTGAATCCAAACCTAGCAACCCTGATTTATGCAACTGGCTATTACAATTCAGTAATTCATTGGGCTATAAAGATGTTGCACCCTGGTCAGACAATAGGAGAGGAGTCATCTAGGATGGAATGCATGAAGAAGAGGAGAGAACGTGTTTGTGTGTGTGTGTGTGTGTATGTGTATGTATATATATATAGAGGTGTGTGTAAGTGAGTTGGAGTGTGTGAGGTGTGAATTGTGCCTGTGTGTGGACATTAACCGACAGGGTCCAGCAGCCACCCTGCTGTTAAATGGACTGGCCAGCCATATGCCCACCACCTTCGGCCCTACATCACTGCCATTTTGTGTGTGTGTGTGTGTGTGTGTGTGTGTGTGTGTGTGTGTGTGTGTGTGTGTGTGTGTGTGTGTGTCTTAAGGTAATTGCACACTGAGCCCAAAAAAAATATTTGTCACCCGCAGAGACCTTGCACACTGAGTCTGATGCGTATTAATTAATCCGTCGCGAAACATTTCGCAAAACAACACAAAATGTGACGCTGGTTCGCTCTGCCTCCCTCTTCTTCTCCCTCACTTCTCACGTTGCTTGTCTCCATAGACAGTACCGTTACTCCGCTGGCAGTCCTCTCAGCGTCTTTCGGTGAGGCATTTCCGGATAGGCTGATGCCTTCTCCTTGTCAAAACACATAAAAATGTTTTTTGCGCATTGGAAAAAACACATAAAGTTGAACTTGTCATGACGGACGAAATTTTCAGAGGCAGTGTGTATACATCACTGACACAACGTGAGGTGGTATTTTTTTTTGAAAATAAATTTTGGCTGCAGTGTGCAAGGACCTTTAGTGTGTGTGTCTCTTTGTGTGTGGTGGCTGGGGCAGGCCTTTGTGAATTCCACTGGCAGGATTATTTTATTATTTTGACTTTTTGTCAAAATCCAACACCCTGCTCACCAACCACTTTTTCAATTATGTACCAGTCCATCACAGCAGTTATGGAGTGAACGCCTTGTGCCACTATTACTGGCTGGGGCACAAACTCAAATTTATCTTTCTGTGGTGGACAGTAGAGTTTTAGACCATGAGAGAAGTTCTACTTATTGCCAAAAAGCACTGAGCTTCCAAGAAGTTGACAAAAGTCACTTATGATCTTTATGAAACACAAACTCAGAATATTCTAGCATGCGAACATGTCTATGAACCCAGAACACTAAACATGGAATATCCAGCAGCGGACATGCGGTATTCACAGACTGAGGCGTCAAATATTACACCAAGATGAGTTTGGTCTGCCTCTCAAACACAATGGTAGTTGTGGTGCTTTTGCAGATTCCACGTGAATATAGTTTGTTTTTTAGTGCTCAATTATAAATATTTGCATCTGTGTAGTGGAATTGTAAAGCGCACAACCCAAAAAATGTGATTCGTCGAAGATACTCTGAATACTCTATTACTAAGACAAGTTGATCCGTTGATCATCTACAGCATCTATGGTTTGTAGGGTTGCACCAGTCTGTCATGATCAATAAATACATTACACACATTTCTAAGCATCAAAATGAATCATCATAAGCATCGTTCCTTATTAGCTGGTAAATCTTCCAAGTTTTTTTTAGTGAATTCAGGCTGGGCAATATGACGATATATTTCAAAACAATATAAAAATGTCTATTGTACATGCAGTATTGCTACAAGCGCAACGTTGAAAAACCAGCAGCCAAACTGCGTTACGGCAATATTTGTCATTTGTCATCCAAATGACAAAAAGACAAAAATAGGCTTTACCATGTGGTTATTTTATTTTATTATTTTTCACAGACCATTTCATTATTTAATTAATTACCAGTGAACATGCTATATCGTGACATATATATCGTTATCAAGATATAAAATGACCTATTTACTGGGATGGAAGATTTTGGATATGTCACCCAGCCCTAACTCAAATAAACTACAGGCTTTCACACAATCTTCCACAACAACTAGGCTCTCTTTTACGTACAGCTTTGGTCAACGCAGCAGTCCTCAGCATGTAGAAAGTTACAGATTTCACCTTTACGCATGGGTTTGCCGCAGACTTTGCAGGCACTAGTCCGGTGCAAAAGGGTATGAGAGCCCGGGGGAGAAAAAAGGAAGGGGACGGGAAAGGGTTTTACATCATCACAGACCCGGGCCACAGCGGCCCCAGGCCCTTACCTTGGGGTGACTTAACCCCCCCTTTTCTTTCAAACGCGCACACACACACACCACAAACACCCCAACACGCACACGCACCGCAACGCACACGCACCACACACGAAATTTTGGCCCCTAAGAATGGGGGGTTGCCAGAACCCCTGCCCCGACCTCTGAGGAAGAGGGAAAAGAGAAGGAAGAAAAGGGAAAAGAGTGGGGGGAGAAATACAGATGAACTTTTAGAACATTAGATGGAGCGATCGAAAAAGATTACATCACGTGTTGAGCCATTACCTGTTTTTTTTTTTGTTACCTTCACATAGAAATTTTAAAATCATACGAACCTATAGTCAAGATGTGATCATATTTTTTTTTATCATTTTGACGTGTATTGGAGATGATGATGATGCGTCGGGGGTATTAAAACACCCGGGAGGTGTAGACCCACGGAAAGGTGGAGGGTGTTGCATGTCTAGAAGGGGAAAGGGAAAAACTTTTCAACTTAAGTAGGAGGTCATAATTAACAAGCATTTTTTTCATAGTGCAAAGATCCGTTTTCTAGCACAACGCAAGGGGAACTAAAAAACGGGGTTTAAAAAACATAAAAAAAAAAAACGGGGGGTGTGTAGTCTAGAGAGCGGAAGAGAAATTTTTCAACCCGCATTTTTGGAGACAAACGTTTTTTTTTAAGTTTAACTTTAGTTACTTATTTTGCTGTTGCGTTGGCAATAAAGAAACGGATCATTGTGAAAAAAAATAAGAATGGCGTTTTGATTTACGACCACCCCTACAAGGGGGGGGGATGGAAGAAGGTTTTGAAAAAGGGTTTACGGGATATTGAGGGAGGGGTGGAAGCCTAGAAAGAAGGAGGAGGGGTGTCATCCATTGATAAAAGTATTTTAAAACCCCCCTTTTCTGCTAGGGTGGGGCACAAGTCCACGACTACGGTGGGGTTGGTACCTGCCACAATCAGTTCCTAATTTAGTCAAAGCATACAAGACAGACAGCATTTTCAACACAGAGAAGATTTAAGGGCACCTACCTGTAGTTCTGTCTGAAAGAAAAACTTCTGCGGACACTGGGAACAGTCATATATCTTGTCTTCCTGGCCGTGGACGGCAAAAATGTGCTGCTGGAGCTTGTTGGCCTGCACAAACACTGGGGAAGGACCAAAAACAGCACAAGTTACACAGTGTTTTTAAGTAACATTTAAGTGTATTTCCCTTTTGGGGCAAACAAAATAAATCCATTTTTTGGGGGACATGTCTGTTGCTAGGGGCCGAACTAAAGCCAACATCAAATACCAGAACTTTCTAATTGGATTAGCAATCACACTATTTGCCAGATTTTTGAATGGTTAAGTCCAAACTTTGAAGAAAACTGTTCCTGTGTCCGTCTGTAAAAGATAATTGAAGACTGTTCAAATTAACGTCACTGCTAGGTACTTTACCAGTAGAGAATGAACCAAATGGCAACTGAGTTTTCAGTACAACTAACCCCACAAACACCCACAAACAAAGCAAACGAAGGGCTGACTGAAAGGAGGGAGCATATATGATAGAAAAACAGTGGGGAGCAAGAGAAAGAAGGAGAGAAAACAGGAAAAGCTATCCTCAGCAGACCTTGTGATATTTATCAATAAATTATCCCTTTTATCTCTTTTTTCTTTCTACTCCAGTGTTGTCTAGTACACTTTTTTTCTCTTTCTTTCTCTCCCCTTTGTTTCAGTAAACTTTTGGTTTTCACTGTGAGTGTGTGTGTGTTGAATTATTAAGCATCCCCATAGGAGTGGTGCCCATCTTACTAATTCATAAGCCACCAAGGAATAGAGTTAAAGTTTAAAGCATTGCTGTGTACCTGGGGGGGGGTGAGGAAACCCAACACAAATCAAAAACCTCAAAACTGGGGGGGGGAAAAGGGAAGAAGATGGGGATAAGGGTGAAGAGATGGGAGGGAGGAGAAAAGAAGGCGAGATTAGTTTTGGAAATTACACCGAACCAGGGTTTAATTTGGTCCCCGATTTTTTTTGGGTCCCCCGTGGTAAAAGCCAACAAGGTACTTCATATTTGGCACGTTTGGAGGTAATATTGCTGGATTTTTCCACATCAGGTTTTCAGTATTTTTTTCAGCCCAGCCCCCCCCTCTGGAATAACTCCCACAGTTAGAAATGTTAAAAAAATTTAATGTTCTAATGTGATTTTACTTTTAAACCCAAAAAGGGTTTCTTTATCACCACTTTATTTACGTAGGCATCTGAGGCAGGTAACCCCAAGAGGGCCTTTTTCTGACTACTTGAATAAAACTGGAGCTGTTTCCCGGGGGAGATCTAAGTGCAAACCTTGCTTCCAGCTGCACTATTAACATATCGGGATTTACCAAATAAGTGACAAGCTGGACTGGTTTGGGTTTAAAAAGGGGGGCAGTGGTAGTTTGCTTAAAAAGGAAATGCTTCCTTGGTGGTTTCTTTTAAACCCTTGGCTTGTTTTTCAGATTAGAACATACTGCGATCAGCAAAACACAAAAAAAACATTTAAATAATATTTGGGTTTTTATTTTTAAAAATAAATAGGACAGAAAGGCCATTTTTAAGTTTTCCCCATATTGGTTTTGGTCAAAGGGCCCTTTTGAAGGGAGGTGGGTACTCAGTTTGATCAAAACACTTTTTTTTTAACACAAAGAAGGTCGACACAACATAACCTTTTCTACAAAATATCCCAGGGGGCCACAATGAACTCCACATTGAGAACCCCGTTGTTGTCACAGAGTTTACTAAAAAAAAAAAAAAAAGGTTTTTCCCCTCGCTGCCATTCGCAGATCAAAAATGCAATTCCAAAGCAAAGTAACAGGGGGAGGTAAAATGGAAAACTCCTAAAGCTTTTTTTCCTATAAATGCACAAATAATTTGTTGTTTTGTTGTTGGGGAAAAACCACATGCCTTTTAGTTAGAAGCAGGGACCATTAAGAAAGATTTTCCCCCCTTGGAGTCCATTTTTTTGTATTCAGAGACGATTACTTTTGACTGAGAAAAATGGGGTAGAGTAACCCAAAAACAACAATTTTCTTTTTTTAAATGAACCTGTGAACACAAACAATTTTCCCAAACGGAAGGGTTTGAGCCCCTGGTGACATGGACAAGGTTTTTCCCTTAGTAAAAACTTCTTTTTTTAGATAGGATTAGATAGATATCATAGATAGTGATTTTGTGCAATATAGTAGGGGGCCCCTAGCTTCCATTTTAGTCTAGTAGCCAGCCCTAGAGCCCCTTGTGAACCCGGAAAAATTGAGTACACCAAATTTTTTTTGCGAAATGTGAAGTATGGGTCCCAGTATACAGAAAAGACGGATGCTAATTTGCAATGTTGAGCAATTTGCATAGTTTGATAATTAGCTTAGTGCTTAACGTTCCCGTTTTCCCCCAATTTTTGCACGTATGGCCAAATTTCTACAATAGTAAGTGGTTTTAGAGAGCTGATTTTTTTCTGGCCATTTGAGATTTCAAAGAGTAATTTTAGGATTTGTGATTTTTTTAGGTAGTTCCAAATTTTTTTCAGGCGATTATAGGTTATTTTTATGTTAAAAAAAATCTTTTTTCAGAATTTGCAGAATTGGCCCGGTCGACACAATTTTGCACTGTGCCATCAGTTTTTACAAAAAATTTGGGTGATTAGAGGTTTAAGAGGGGTTTAAAATTCATTCTGGCACTTTTGAATTTTAAAATGGAATTCATAACAAATTTTGGGTCATTTAGACCAAAATTTTTTTAACCAGGACGTTTGGTTATTTTTAAAGGTAAACACTTAACCCTTTCATTTTAATCGGCTCTTTGATGTGAATGTTTAACCAATTTTTGACTTTTTTGAGGGTTGGGAGTTTCCCGCAAATAAATGGGCAGAGCTGTTGTAGTTGAAAAAGTTGTGTAAAGCAAGGGGGCTAGTTAGTTTTTAAAATAGTGAAACTTTTTTATTTGGAAAAGTAACATTAAGAAAGTAGTTTCACCAAATAGCTATCTCCTTAAACGAACCCGCCCTTATTAGCCTAGCCAATCGAAAAAGTAATCACAAAAAACCAAACTTTAAAGGAACAATAATTTTTTTTACAACATAATTAAAGGTGTTGCTCTGCAACCGACTTTTTTGGTAAACGTTTCCGCCAAGGGGCAAGAGTTTACGCATGCCGATGATACCTGATGAACGGGGGGGATTTATGACCTTCGATACGCACAATCTTTTCCGTAGATGTTAAAGAAAGTCCGTTCACCGCCCCGGAAAGCAATGTAGTTTTTCTACGCCCCAATTCAGCAACCACCCCGCTGAGAAAAACTGTAAAAAGACCCTCAAAAGAAAATAAAGTTGAAAAAATAAACAGTGTTTCGCTTCTACGTGCTCATTTAAGGGAAATTTTTCCCCGCCACTTTGGGACTGGGGCTTTCCTTGGAGGAAAATACAGAATGTTGGAACCCCCCACTCAACTGTAAAGTGTTTTCCCAGATAACCATGAATGAACTATAAATAAAAATTGAATTGAAATTTAAAAACAATCACTGAAACATGGTCTTTTTATTTTCTGAAAATCTTGGGGAGCTGTAAAGGGTTTTTTTACCTGTTTACTTTGAATAAGTTATTTTTGGGAAATTTTAAATGTCCTAGGGGTTAGTCAAAAAAGGGGGTAGCTAAATTAGCATCAGCTTGCGGTGTAGGTAACCGTTTTTTTACTAATTCATGGTTCCAGTCGCCTTTTCCCAGCCACCCGATGTTGTATTGGTTCCCGCTATTTTAGGTTTTGGGCCCTCGTCTTTGGGGCCGTGGGGGCATCTTGCAGCCACATAGGACGTCCTTAATTGTTCCCACACCCCAAAAATTTGTTTTTTTGACAGTTTTGCAGGTGTCTGCAAAAAACCCGGGGAGACATAGAAAGAGGGGCAGGCTACAAAAGTACAAGCTTCTTTCTACACCTTCCTAGCGGAAAAAAAGTTTGAAAAAACAAGGGGACAACCCAAACAAAGGCTGAGCAAACCCGTGTTACTTTAAAGTGAGGAAAAAATTCAGGGGTGGCAGAAAGGGACACTCACCATGGATGAGGCGGATATAACTTAAACTTAATGTTTCAGACATGGGGCTCAATGTTTCCCTTTCAGGGGACACGATGCTTTATTTTTTGGGTTAGAAGGCTGGTATAATAACTAACCTACAGATAAAAGGACAATTTTACATAAAGGGGCCCTGGGGAGAGAATCTGGGGGGACCAATTGGGGTTATTCGGCCACATTGGTCTTTCGGGATGTGATTCCACCTCATAGTTGGGAAGGGGAAGGGTCTGCACCAAAGCCATAGAGCGTTCTGGTAAGCTTCTCCCCTGATTGGAGGGCAGAAGCCCCAAAGTTTCGATACAAAAGCAACCGGGGGTTTTTTTCTGGCTTGTACAAAAGGAACTTTTTTAACCTTTTAAAGCCCAGGGATGAATTTTCCCAAAAAGGGGGCCCAAAGGGGCCCCCGCATTAAGTCACTCTTGCTTCATGGAAAAAGGTCCCCCTACAGGCACTGTAGGAAAGGCAGACCCTCTTTTACATCCCTTTTTTTCTGTATATCTTTCCAGACCCTCATCCCTTTTTGTGTCTTGGTGTTGATAAAATTTATGCAGCCCACCCTCAAATTTCCTTGCAGAAACACAATGGGAGCCACAGGCCCGACCTACGCTGTCCCAAAGCACTTGCTGATGGCAAGGTTTCAACCGGTTTTTCAACCCAGTGACAAATAAAAAAACCCAAAAAAAAGGGGGAACAACTGGCTTGAATCCTGGGGGCATAATCAGTTCCTCTCCTTCCTTAGGCCCTAGTCTTATCCCATCCAAAATAAGGGATATCCCCAGCTGGGGGATGGTGAACGCCTTTTGTTATTAATTTGGGGGTCAAGCGTTTTCTTGAAAGGGGGGTAGCAAAGTTGCCCTTTTGAGTGCGGGGGTAAAGGCCCTCTTGGTTAGCCGGGGGTTGGTGGGGGAAAACCCGGGTTGGCCGACTCAATTCTTGCATTTGGCGGAGTTTTTGGGGGGGGGGGTTGGTTTTTGGATCTTTGGCAGGGGGACCACCGGGCCCATTTGGAGGGTTGCCCTAGCGATACAGGGCCTGTCGGATGGCATATAAAAGTGTATTTTGTAATAGTTCGTTGATAAAAGGTATGTATCTGATTTGGGTGCTAAATACTACCCATAAAATGCATTGTACAGTTGAAAAACAGAAGAAGTTATTTCAAAAACCCGCCTTTTCCTCCGAAAGTACAAAATTCAGCCCAAAAAAAATTCTATTTTTCCAAAAGCACGGGGTATTTAAAAGTGTCAGGGGGGGATTTAGCTTAAGTACACCCTGAAAACAATGCATCAACATTCACAAAAGCACTCATGATTCTGAAATGAGATTGTGTTAACCATAAAATAACCTATACTTATGCCTGAAAGTAATTGGAACTTACCAAATAATCACAATAAGTACTAATATTAGCTCTTTGAAATCTGAAAAGCCAGAAAAGAAATCAGCATCCTCTAAAACCCCTAAAACCACTCACATATTGTAGAAATTGGCCATACAGTGCAAAATATGTGGTCAAACTGGACGATTAAGCTAATAATGCTAATTATGCTAATTATGCAAATTGCTCAACATATGCAAATTAGCATCCGTCATTTTCCGTATACTGGGAACCCATACTTCACATTTCTGCAATAAAACTTTGGTGTACTCAACATTTCCGGGTTCACCTAGTTGGCTACTAGACTATTTGAAAGGCCATTTGACCAAAAAATGAAACTACATCTATATATCTTAAAAGTGCTGTTTTTGTCCTAATAATGTTTTTAAATGAAAGTTTGACTCTGGTACATTCACAAAAAGACCCTAGGTTGCATTTTGGCGAGGGTTAAGCTTTAACATTTTTTGGCAGAGGTCTGTGCACTCCGAGTGCCCTTCTAATAGTTACCTATGGTATACTAGAGTGAAGTCTCTGCTGTGTATGTTTGTGTATGTATGTGTTCTCCATGTCTCTGTGTCCATTTGAAATGCAAAGCAGATATGACAAAAGTGAGTAGGAGTTTTCTGTGCTGTGGTTCTTGAAGGTGAATGTGGGTTTGTGTGTGTCTGTCTCTCACCTGTGAAGCAGACGGGACACTTGAAGGTACCTCCCATGCCTTCGAAACTGTGCTCTATCAGGTGGCAAAGCAGCTTGGCAGGTGAATCAAACATCTGGTTACACAGCTTGCATTCGTGATTGATGCCCTCCTCTGCAAATAGGAGACAGACACACATGTGTAGGCCAGGTTAAGCAACATGAAAACAGCAACGTGTGACATCATTTTAGAATATTATCTCAACACTCACGACAGATGTCTGTGCATACAGAAACTGTCAGATGCGGTCAAACTGTGATGTATATATATATAATATATATATATATATATATATATATATATATATATAACACACCACACACACACACACACACACACACACACACACACACACACACACACACACACACACACACACACACACACACACACTGATGTGTGAAGAAAAAAACATACCAATAAAACAGAAAACTGGTAGACAGATAATAAGAAATGCACTTACAACATAAACCATACGGCAATGACAGGAATATCAATAGACTGTTGATGATTAAAAATAACGAGGTACATGCACTAGTTTTAAGTCACCGTCACAATAATTACATTAACGATGACTCTTTTCCAGAAATTTACGCAGTGTAATGCAGCGATTTGTGGTTAGTTATTAATTACACGTGCTTGGCAAATCAAAATGTCAGCTGTGAGGGCGCCCGGAGAGCTCAGTTGGTAGAGCGGGCGCCCACATATAGAGGTTTACTCCTCGATACAGCAGGTCCGGGTTTGACTCCAACCTGCGGCCCTTTGCTGCATGACATTCCCCCTCTCTCTCCTCTTTTCACTGTGACAGGACTCAGGTGTCCTGTCAAATAAATGCCCAAAACATTTTCAAAAAGAAAAAAAGACAGGGAAAAAAAATTGTTGGCTGTGAAAAAAAGTCTTTAGTTTCACTCAAAATTTCCCCATTCGGTCATATTCTATTTCTAACCAACAGGAATTAAAAATACACAATGTACCACTTAATAATATGACACGGTACAATTACATTTGTAAAAAGTTATACTGAAGAGCAAACAAATCATCACACCTCAGTGGCAGACATTTTCATTTCATTTTAAAAACTATGCATTTAGGGTTCAGCTCCAGATCAGTTACGTTGTCAAGTTTTCCTTAGCCGTGCTGCATGCCCTCCTTTCATTTTTCCGTCTCCATTGAACACTCCCCCAACACTCACACACACCAACTCCAGTGCCATATCTGCCCCAGCTGGTAATTGCCTGTCCTCCCCACCGGGGCTGTGGATGATCTAGTCTTTCTATAGCCATCCTCCTTTCCCTCCCTCTGTCCTCGTTATCTGCCTTCCCCCACTGCAGTCATTCATCCATCCCTCACTTCGTCCATCACTCTCTCCATGTCCCCTTCTTGCCCCTCTTGGTCCATCACTTGCTGATTCATTTGTGTGGGCTCCAATTCAAACTCATCCCTTGTTACCTCTCTTCATAGATATACTAGATATACTATGGTTTCTTCCTCGTTTTTCAGTTGTTGATCGTTCCATCAGACATTCTTTATCAAAACCATTTTCTATGAACATTTAATGCGTACATACTGTAGGTTTGACTGTCTCCACAGAGCTAGAGTATGGCTACACTGTTTTTTTATTCTGGGAAAGGGGGAAAAAATGCTCTTGGTTGTCTGTATTTATTTAAACTAATCACAATTGACTTAGGTGCATTAAGCCACGGGTACAGCAGCTGTGCCCCACTCCCAAAATCCTGCTAAATGATTTTACACGCCACACTTTGTAATTGCATCGTAAGTCACAATATAAAAAATGGAACAATTAGAAAGATTACATTCAAATATAATCAGGCATATCTACATGACAAACACACAAGAGACGGTCTCTGACCCTAGCATAAATCCTTCCTGGTTATTCTCACTTGTGATTATACCAAGGCTTTTGTGTGTCTGTGTGTATCTGTGTCTATTTTTAGGAAGCTGTGTGTGACATCAAAGCACCCATGGTGAAAGGCCAGGTGAAAAGTGGGCGTCGTAAACACACACGCACCCCGTGATGATCAGGTCTCCTGCCTGTTGTCCTTATCTCGTGTAACATACCGGACCAATGCCCCAGTTGCCCCCACACACACACACACAAAAAGGCCTGTAGAGAGCCTGGAGACATCAGATGGAGTTTTCTGTGGGCCAATCTGTGACCCCTCGTCTCTCTCACACACACACACACACACACACACACCACACACACACACACACACACACACACCACACACACACACACACACACACACACACACACACACACACAACACACACACACACACACACACACACACACACACTTCATGTGTGTTTTTCTCACTTATCTCATGTCATGTAAGTGTGTGTGTACTCTCCTCTCTCTCACACCCACATACACACACAAACAACATTCAGAGCTGCGGGGGATCGCAGGGTTAATAATGTCTTCAATCATACATCCATGACACCCATACTGACCAACACACACACACACACACACACACACACACACACACACACACACACACACAACACACACACACAAAGATTCCTATCTCTCCTTGCCTCAAAGGCCAATACAAGGGTGCCCTAATCCCGTCTCAATAGCTGTGTTGTGTGTGTGTGTGTGTGTGTGTGTGTGTGTGTGTGTGGTGTGTGTGTGTGTGTTGGATTGGGTGCCACATGGGCTTATATGGATGAGATAGTACGCTCCATGGTCCTGGTCCCCCCCCCCCCCCCCCACACACACACAACAACACACACCCTCAAAGGCTGCAAGGTTGTGTGGGGCGCCAGTGTGTCCGAGACTTACTGAGACAGATAGAGGTTCATTATCATTTACAAGGAGATTGAAACAGCTGGAGAGAGTCACATGGAGTGAGACACACAGAGAGAAAGAGGGAGGGGGAGAGAGAGAGAGGGAAAGAGAGAGAGAAAGCAAGACAGAGGGAGGGAGGAGTTAACAGCACTACCAGATCAATCAATTCAATTTCATATTTTAATTATCATGTAAATAGCTTTTGTCTAACTGAAAGTACGCTTTGATTTAACAATTACTTTTTTCAACAGAACAGAAGCAAAAGGCAAAACTGAGAGAAAAAGATAGAGATACAAAAAGCACAGATAGAGACAGAGGGTAAATAGGTAAGCAATGCCTACGCTTCAGTGATCTCAGTGTGTGTATGTTTTTGCGTGTGTGTTGGCTCTTGGCCTCATTAGGGGAAATGCTCTCTTTAGAAGCTGGCTCACACTCTCCCACGCCACCCGGATCAGAGAACGTGGTCAAACATCGGCTACCTTTACATGTACGCAGCGACGTGCCTATTACCCCTAGTCCATGAGTTTAGAATGGGACATCCCCACTGGTCTGATTCAGGCTGTGTATGACGATGTTACTGCAGGCATTCTAGTAACAACTAAAATCACCAAATGCATACACTGCATTTATAGAAATGTGGTTATTATGACTGGCTCCTAAATTATATGCGCTCTACGCAACGCAACTCCAGCAATGTACATAATTACACTAACCTACCAGGGTATGCAGTTATGCCTACTTGAGTCAATGCTTTAAAATTTCAGTGAAAAACACATGGTAAAAAGGGAGGCAACGGGGAAAACAAAAAGCATTCAATGACCCTAAGATAACCACGAACCAAAAAGCCCTAAAACCCCCATCCCCCGTTGGCAGACATACAAAAGCGTTCTTGTATAAGCGAGACACTAGACTGTATATCCTACCACTGTTTAAGAACGTCTGCACTCCTGAGGCCCGGGTTCCTAAATCACTGCTGAAGGGGGACCCCCGAAACTTCTGACAGACCCCCCCCTTCATCTTTCACACGCTACTTTGGCCGGCTAATGCTGTCGCAGGAAAATGGAACCAATTTGTTCGGGTCCTTCCCCGCCATCAGCATTTAAAACCCTTTAATACTAAACAATGATTAACCCAACAATCGGGCTCTTGGGGCAGGGCTCCCTAAATTGCGTGGCATCCAAATAAATAACCCCCCAATGAATCCCAAAGGCCTAAGCCCTGATCCGGGAAGGACCCCCAAACAAGACATTCCTTCCGTCCGCCAAACCGCCCCCCCAAAAACATGGAAGCTCCAGCACCTCGTTAAGAAAACGCAAAAAAAGTGGCTCGGGCTAATGAAACAAAATAAATCACTCATTAAAATTAAAAAAAAGGGTGTATTTTTTCATTGACACCACCCAAAACGGGTGCGCTCGAGTTTCCCCAAAATTATTATTTGATCTCATTGGGTTTTAAAAAATGTCAAAAATTTGTAAAAGATTGCCGCACAACTTCAACGTGACATCTTCAAAAACAGAAAAACTCAAAATATTCAACTGCAATCAAAAAACCCCACCCTTTTTATAAGGGGGGAAACCAGCATATCTTCACTAAAACCAAAATATTTTTTTTGATTTCCCTTTTAAATTTTTCATATAAAAATCTTTAATCAC
>NC_045740.1:22364974-22447474 GCF_008692095.1 Etheostoma spectabile | reverse complement strand
AAACAGGCAACGCGCGGGTTGGCAGCACACAGCCCCCTAACTTGCATGCTGCAGAACATAAGAGCTCCTGGCTTTTGGGGGACGGATCCTTAAGCTGTTTGCACACCACATAAAATACATACAACAAACAATCTTTAAACCTTCTTGCTTTGCGAGGGATACGCCTTTGGAGGCCTGGCCCCATAGGACTATAGCCGTAACCTCCAAACTCACTTACTACTGTCTGTGGTCGTATGGGAATGCGGGGGTCCAAAGGTGGTCTACCCCCCGTCACTGCCCTTCCCTGCTCCTGTCCACCCACCCCATCCCCAACTATGTGAGGCTGGGAGTGTGCACATTGAAGAGCAGTAGAAAGTGTGTGAGTGTGTGTGTGTGTGTTTGGTCCCTTGCGACTTAAAGAGCCGTAAACCAAGCCAGGCAATTGATGGAGAGAACAGCAAGGGAGAGGTAGCATGAGAAAGAGATGGAGAGAGAGAGAAAGAAAGAGAGAGAGGAAGAGAAAGAGGGAGTGGAGCGAAGAGAGAGTGGGACAGGGAGAAAGGGGATGGGTGAGGGAGATGGGATGGACGCGAGGAGAGCCAACAGAGGCATTTGGAGAGAAAGCAAAGAGGAGAAGCAGGCAGTAAAGAAAAGAGAGAGGGGACGGAAGGAGGAGGAGTGGCGTATGTACCTCTCTGGGGGGCTCGATCAAGGTGTGTTTCAATCATGGCAACAGGGGCTGGGGGGGCGATTGGGGGGAGTGAGCTTTGACCATTGGTAGTGTGGGCGGCTGGAGAATATACACAAACACACACAACATGCTGCAGTGCGGGGGGCTCAAGAGTGCCCCCACCTGTCCTCACCTCTCCCTCTTTCTTCTGACACACACACCCAATCAAACCCACAAACACACACACACAACACACACACAAACAAACACACACACACCACAAACACACACACACATCAGCACAAAGAATGCTCAGTGTCTGAGGTCCAGCGGTAACTGAACAACCACACAACTTTCTCCCCCTACTCGATATTCCACTGGTTACTCTGAGTGGTTATTAGTAACGACTCTCTGTGACTTTGTAGGGTAACATGTGGTAATATTGCCATCTAAGTTATCCAATGTGTGGATTTTACACCTAGACAATGAAGATGAAAGTAGAGTTACACCCCTTGCATCACGGAAACAATCTCCACCACGATGTGCCTTACGAAAACAACCTGCTTTTGACCTAGTCGTTTCAGTCTTCTGTCTGTAATAGTTCACTGTCATGACTGAAAAAGTTAACAGATGCCATTTTCTTAGTATATATTTATTTTACACTTATATCCAACTGGAACACAGGCCATACAAGTAACGTGCACACATCTGTCAGTGCACTACACACTACCCAAACATTGTTCGGCGCCGTGTCTCCTTACCCTAGGTGTATGAAGTGCGCGGCCACTAATCCTACACTGTGTGTGTCTACTGCCCAGTTTTTTTTTGTTTTACAACATCAAATTCAAGCAGTCTGAACTTTAAGCATCTCGGCTATCCACATAAAATACACTTTAACGTGAACTAATGTCAAAATAAAAGTTCTGTTTAACTTAAGTTTTATGACAACAGTGTACAGTATTGTCTTCTCAGATGGGAGATGATGGGCACATGAAAGTCCAGTGGTATTTTAACATTCATCAGTTACCTACATTCATCCTTGAAACCTTTCAAGGCAATTAGTGATAGCAACATCAACTATACAAAAGGAAGGGAAAACAAGAGTAGGATGAAACCTAGTCGGCATATATGGCGAGACTGTGATATCACTCGTGCTTCGGATTGGGGGCAATGTTACATCCCCAGGTTATGGGTGGTGTCTATAATGTGTATATCGAAATATTAAATGTTTATCTGCGATTTTCTGTAGTGGCCACAGTATATTTGTTCCCAAAGTCTACCGAATTAGCATATCATATGACATGGTTAATATATGTCTGAGTCAAATAATTGAGGATCCCTTTCCTTTCCTCCCTTTCCATCAATCATTTGCCAGGGCTTCCCGCGGCACCTTGCCGTTCAGGCGGCTGCATAAGCACCCATTGTCGGGGGCCTTCCCTGGTTTGAATCAAACCACCGGTTCGGGCCGCCGCCGCTTCTTCAGTGTTTATGCCTCACGTCAGAAGTGGTAACTACAAAACTATGCGGAGCCATATGGGTTTAATGAACTCAAGCAAACTGTCACTCTGCTGTCTCTCCCCAAGCACTGGAACAGGCTGGACCTCATCCTTCGCGAGTTATTGGAAGAATCAAAGTACACAAACATTGGAGTACAACTTGTACCTCAATCTAGGCCAAATTGACAAACAGCACAAAGCACACAACATGATAGTCCCACTCACACAGGGTCTTGTGAAATATGACAGACAACAAGTTATTCACGGGTAGTTTTGAGGGTGAGTTTGAATTTTGCCCATTATGAGGTGATCAGGAGCAAGTTACTCCCCTTTACATCGATTGCCAGAGAATTCTGGCGCACAACCCAATGAGATAGCGAGCATAATGGTTTCAAAACGAGCAAGTCCGGCAGTAAGGTCAAGGCCACCACTTGCAAAACATATCGAGCTAAATAATTGTTGAAAAAGGGATCATTGGGAGCCACCAAAATCCAAAATTTCCGATTACATTTTGAAAAATAATACACTGAGAAGACGCCATTTTGGAAAAGACCGCGTTGGCCAGGCCAATGGAGAAACATTTCTATGCCAAATGGTGTGAATCTAATCACCTTAAGTGAGACTGACTTTAGTTTATTTATAGGGATCGGCAAACCGCTTGCAGTGGTTCAAGCTAAAACACAGGGCTTTCCCTTAAACAACTGGACAGGAAGTTCGAATTTTTAGATGCCTCAGACAGGCTATAGAGGGGGAGGCTAACAAGATATCTTTAAACAGTAACTAATGAAGGAAAGATGACCCCTGAGGCGCTATTTTGGGACAATAGTATTCTATGAACTCCCAAAAGGGTGTCTTCGCTTCAACTGTTGTGATTTGTTGTTTGAAAAAAAACGCAAAAAGACAGTATTTCCTGGCATTGATTTCTTTTAACACACATAACCCCTTAGGGGTTCTCAATGACATTTCTTACATTATCAGTAACAAATGTAAATAATATTTGAATGAAGCTCTCTTCTCGCTCTACTCCCTCTTCTCTCTCTCTCTCTCTCTTCCTCTCTCTCTCTCTTATCCTCTATCTCTCTCTCTCTCTATCCTCTCCTCTCTCTCTCTCTCTCTTCATCTTCACCACCAAAAAACACACACACAACAGAAATATTGGCCAGAAAGAGGGTAGAAGATTGTGGTGATAAAATTTGTGGGTGTATGATGTGAAAGGGGAAGCACAAATTGAGGCATCCTTTTGTGGGGCAAAAGGGAAGTATGTTTGGAGGAAGACTGGGGTTTGTGTGTGTATGTGTAGGTGTCCCCAGCTAGCTTGGATTTTCCCTATTCAGATACATAAAGTAGGGGGGGGAAGTGGATGCGCCAGTCCTGTAGAAGCCAAAGTCTCACACATCACACTCAAAAAAACAAACACAATTCATGTAATAACATAAACTCCTGTCCATGAATCAAAAAAAAATTATGGATGCACAGATTCAAAAGAGACAAAAGGTTTAGAGACAGATAGATGAGGGGTTGCATTAAGGGAAAAGTCTTTCAATGCCAATTTGGCCTTAATTATATTTTGCTCAGATAACATGGTACTCACAATAGCGGCACTTCTGGATGAATAATTTTACCTCTGTCTACTGTAGCTTGACAATGCAATGGACAAAATAGTACAATTAGTATTTTCAGGTGTATTTACTTTTTATTTGCAAACAAGTGGCTTAATTATCGTGGTTCAGCGGTTTGTTTTTTTAACACCTCTCTTATGACCTGAGAGCTTGTATTGCTGTCTGATTTGACTGTTGGTTGTAAAGCTGTGTTTACTGACACCTTTGAGCCCCCAAATCACAGCATTTAAATTTGAAAGAAGAAAAAAGTGAACCCTAAGAGCAACGCACAAAAGTTCCATTGTACTTGTATGGCCAGGTACCTGTGCTTGGCAGTAAACATCTATTCTGTTCTACAGAACAAGGCTTGAACAGCAGGACGCAGGCGGATACTGAAACATTGCATGCAAGGTCATTTAGTCAAACATATTCTGTTGTTCACAAACAAACACACACCAACACAGGATGTTCAGTGTCATCTGGAGAGCACTGACTGTTTTTAACAACTGAAGCAGATGATATGGAAGTCTGTATCTATAAGTAATGAGACTTAATTAATATTGAAAAACAGAAAAATGAGCCTTCACACATCATCGCTCCTGCCTTGCGACTCATCGCTCAGGAGTTCACAGGCAAATGCGGAGGGTAATTTACGATTTACTCGAATCAAGCACCAGGGAAACACGAACACACAACACCTATTTTTAGCTCGGTTGTTAGCAGGGATGACAGGAGTCTAAATGAAGTAGCGTAGATGTTGTTGTTAGAAATCTAATATGAAAGATTTTGAAAGTGGACAGGAGGGGAATAGCCTAACACTGTGTGAATTACCTATAAATAAACATAAACACCAACCACACACACACTACAAAACACACAACACACACACAAAACACCACACACACACACACACACACCCACAACACACACACAAAACAGCGTTGCCACCCCCTAAGATAACATTTAAAGTGAAGACCCTCTTTTTTTGGGGGTTTTCCATTTTTTCATTCATTCATTCTTTCTTCTTTTTTCCCTCCTCTCTCTCTCTCCTCTTCTCTCTCTCCTCCTCTCCTGGTCCTTTTTGTCCCTTTTCTTCTCCTTTTTTTTTTTCCCACATTCCCCCCTTTTCCCCCAGTTACATATTTTAAAAACACAACTCACCCCCGGATCACAAAACATATGCGTTTAAAATTAGTGTGTTGTTTGGGGTTTAAAGTATGGGCCACCCACAAGGATTTATAAAAAGTTTTAATGGTGGTCAGGGTAGCCCTACAGTTTTTGATTACGGGTTTTTTTACTAGAATTTTTTAAATTTTACAGCTTTTTTTTTTTTAATTCAGATGGTTTGTTGAAATTGTCTTTGTTTTGTTATTATTACGTGTAATATGTAGTATTATGATGTTCTTTTGCATGAGGGAAAAAGGAACCATTTAAAAGGAGACGAAGGAGAAAAAGCCTTAAAAAGCCACATTTGGGGGAGGTGGATAAAACCCTGGGGGCCCCGGGTGCAAAAGATTAAAACACCTAAAAATACCCTCCCATAAGGTTACCAAGCGTGCGTACCAAGGGAATACCGGGGCAACCGCAATAAGGGTTTGTCTTTTTGTAAAGGGTGATGGAAGGGGTCCCCCCCTGATGCTTCCCTTTTTAAGGTTTTTTGGACAAAAAAAAACGTTTAACACATTTGTTTGTTTTTTCGGGGAAGATTTAATATTTTAAGTCAATTTTTTAAAGGAGCGGGTGAGAAGACATAGGTCGGAAAAAGAGGTAAACAGGGGACGGGGAAAGGTATAGAGAAAAAGGGGAAACAAAAAAGGGAAAAAAGGGTTTTTGTTTGATTTATGATAAAGTGTTCTTTTCAGTGCAAAAATTAAAGATATGGTGTTGTTTTTTTACCTTAACTAATTTCCATCCTCCCGTTTATACTGGTGTGGTGTGTTGTGCTGGTGTGTTTCTTTAAACTGTGTCCAGGGGGAGGGGGAGAGGGAGCTAGCGGCTTATCCCCCTGTCTCCCAAAACCCCTAAAAACCCCTCTCCATTCCCCAACAAAACCACCCCACAAAACCACACACACACACAAACACCAAAACACACACCCCCAAAACACTCTCCACACGTAGGGAAAAAAGGCCCCGTGAGACGTGCTTAAATTTTTTGGGCAACAAATGGAAAAGCCGTTGCTTTGCAATACATGAAAAAAAGCAGTAAAATAGGTTCTTTTTAAAATATTTAAGTAGTGATATTTCACAAAATGATTTCGTAAAACCCCCAAAGTAAAAGAACCGCAAAAAAAATAAAAAGCATTATACTTGTAGATAAAATTTCTTTTTACGACTCACACTTATGTCCATTTGTAACTACACAACACAACCTCTAAACCTGACAGAGGGAGAAGAAGGGAGCAGGAAAGAGGAGAGGAGCAGAGCCAATAAGAGCTCACAGCAGGATGCTAATAATGCAGCTCCAGCTGTACCAGTTAACCTGCAAACTGCCCATCTGGACCCAGAGAGAGACAGACAGACAGACAGAGACAGAGAGAGACAGAGAGACAGAGAGAGAGAGATGGGAGACAGAGTGAGTGGTACGGTAAAAGAAAGTGTAGAAATAGGTCCATAATTAGTCTATAAAATATTGGAGTAATAGTAAAACTAAACTAATTTCCCAGAACCCTAGGATGTTTTATCTGAACAGCAGTCCAAAATGCTGAAATATCCAATTTACAATTATATAAAAAAAAGAAGGCAACCAATCCTCATGTAAGGAGCTAGAAACAGCCAATGATTAATTTCCTATAGAGCATTGAAGAGTTCTCAGTACAAATACAGATGTGGTGTCTTCATCAATTTTTTTTGTTAGTTGTCAGCAATCACAAGACTACATTTAGTCCTATTGTTGCATCAGAAAAAAACATTCAAGTAATAGAAGCAAAACAAAAGCCAAATGCAAAGAGATGGAACAGTGTGAAAAAAAGAGATGAGAGGAATCTGGCCTTATCCTCAGCTGTACTGGGGTGGACAAGTGGACGCACACACACACGAGTGACCTTGGTCCAGCCTGTCTGTCCTCGGCCCCTGCCCTGGCCAGCTACATCTCCCACTGAGCCACCCTTCCTGTGTCTCACACACGCACGCGCGCGCGCACACAAACACACACAACACACACACACACACACACAACACACACCACACACACACACACACACCACACACACACACACACACACAAACACCACACACACAACCACACACACACACACCACACACAGTGCCATACCAGACCGTGCCAAACTGAACCACGCTGTGGTCATAGAAACAATACAGCAAACAGACTAGAAGAAAGCAGGATAGCAGGATACAGAGTAGACAAGAATAGGAAAGTGAGAGGAGGCTGAAACCAGATTTGTGTTATTGATTCCAAAAACTCACCACTTCCAAAACCACACTCAACCTCAACACAAAGACACAGCTAGCCAACTTTAACCTCCTAAAGCACAAATGTATCGCCCACACGCACATGCACAGAGACGCACTCACACACACCAACACACACACACACACCACACACCACACACACACACACACACACACCACACACACACACACACCACACACACACACACACACACACACACACACCACACACACACACACACAGAGAGAGCTGTATGCTAATGAAGACAGTAATCACTACTAGGTCATGTGTGGAAAAAGCCTGCCAGATACCTGCAACCATGGCTAGAGACCTCCCTCAGCCACACACTGTGTATGTGTGAGTGTGTGTGTGGGCGTCTGGGTGGGTGAGCAAGAGAGATGGAGGATGCCTGTTGGCTGTAAACATGACTGCTTTGAAAAAACAGAGCAAGCACCAAAGAGGCACAAAATGGCAAAACATAGAGTATCTATCAACAGTGTGAAAGATCGAAATTCTGTCTTTGTTTTACCAAACACAAGCTGCGGATGGATCTGCAAATACCAACTGTAGATATACTGTACATCATCAACAAAGTCTGCAGAACGGAGAAAAAAATGCCCTATTTCAGTAAAGGTTTAAAGCATGCTCCTCTTGGCATTTATCTGTCCTACTTTGTGGCAAAATGACCAATCCCCAGTAGTTTGCACTCAGTAAAGCCCCTCTCCCACTGGACAAAAAAACAACTAACACCCACTAACATCTGTTTTTGGACTTCAGTAGTAAAGATTACAATCCTCATTCATTCCCAGGACAAATTACTCTTCAGTAGTCACAGGTATTTATCGGTTCCAGCTGTTATCAGCAGTAAATAAAACATTACACCCGTGAGGACATGTTGATTTTTGCCATATTTTCTGTGTGATGCTATGAGGAGCGTCATCTCAGCCACAAATTCTGTCCTTCTCTGCCCAAGCAGAGCTCAAACATAGTTCCAAATTAGTCGGCACAAAGTTAAAAAGTAAAAGCTAGACTGAAAAAGACATGTAAAAGAAGATACTGTTTTCACAGACCTCCATGCTGCCTTCTACTGTTTACTGAGAGAATGACAGCATACGAAGAACAAGCAATCGGAGCGGAGGAGAATTGATATTGATATTGATTGATTTCATTATCAATCAATCCAACACCAAAGATTCTTTTGTACCTTTAAATAATGTTTCCAAAATCGTTTCAGTGGTTCATTAACTTGTTGGAATGAGACATAAGAGTAATGTTAATGGTAACAGTAATGGACAACTCCGCTCCCAACCTGTAGGGGGAACAAAGAGGAAAAGTGCTTTGGTGCCTACTATAAAGGTGCTGGTTAACAAGAAGCTAATGCTAATGTAATTCTTAGTGGGTAACGGAAGATTACGACGCCGTTCAACTCATTTATTTTTAGTATAGGATTGTTTTGACCACAGTTTACAACTCTGGGCGAACCAACACATTCATAAGTAACGTTAACTGTATATAGACAACTAATCTAATGGTAATTTAGCTAGCTAGCTAGCATCCCGGTCAGCACTTAACTCCGGTGCTAAGGACGCTGACGGCAGTTTACTGAACCGTTGAGAAACAGACCCAGGCACCCGAGTCAGAACAGCGGCCACTCATACCGTTAACTACACCTTAGCGTTACCAGTGCCCCCTCTTTCGCTTTTAGTCGTCTTTACAGTTAGTTCAATTTACCAGAGAAAAGAGGACTAAGGCACCAAAAGAACAACTAGTAAGTTAAAGATGTGGTGGCATTGGATCTGTTCGTGAAGTTTAACTCTGGAGTTGGAAGGCAAGGCAAGGCAGCTTTATTTGTATAGCACATTTCAGCAACAAGGCAATTCAAAGTGCTTTACACAAAATCAGTTGAACAGATAAAACACAAGTAAAAACAGTTAAAAATCACAAGCATTAAAAACCGGTAAAACACATGAATAGACAGTTAAAAACAAAGAGAAACATAAAACACAAGAATAAAATTTACAGTGCAGCATAAGAAATTTAAAGAAATGATTAGTCATTTAAAGAAAGGCAGCATCAAATAGAAAGGTCTTCAGCCTTGATTTAAAAGAACTGAGAGTAGCAGCGGATCTACAGGTTTCTGGGAGTTTATTCCAGATATGAGGAGCATAGAAACTGAAAGCTGTTAAGGGGTGTGTTGTGATTCTGCCTTCTCCCACCGCATCACGACTTGGTTTTTTTCCCCCATATCACCGCTACATCGCTACAGCCCTACTAATAAAGGTACCAGTTTAGTGAAAAGACATGTCCAGCTGGGTGGACCAGGTAATGCTCAAGCCACCTCATGACATGTCTATCCGTGCATGGACCCTTTCCTTCTTGGATGTTGTGTACATGGAGCTATCGGTGGATACATGGAGCGGCGGAAAGGACCCTGGACACTTGGCTTAGCATTGCTGGCTCTTTCAGGTCCTCAACCTGCACGTGTGATTGGTCCCTTGTCTTGTGTCTGTCTGTGTGTGTGTCTGTTTATGTGTGTGTTTGTGTGTGTCTGTTTCTGCATGTGTTGTTTTGTCTCCCTCTCTCCCATCTGTTATTTTTTTTAATATATAAAAAATAAGTAAATACAAAAAATGACCATATAACTAAACAAAAGCTAGATGATAGTTGCTGTGATGGATTATTTAAGTAGCCCATGGTATTTTAAGGTTTTAAAGGTTTTTTAAGGTTTTCATCAAAGAGCAAAAGTTTATTTTTCCACTTTCCACTTTCCATTTTGCACCTTCAGCAAAGGAGATACTATTGGCGATATTTAACATGCTCTGTCTTTCTGTTGCCATAATTACTGATCTCTTGACTGAGTTCTACTGCGGAATCAACTCTGCTCTGTGAAATTGGATCAGGAATGGATATATAAAGAAAGGAAGGATTTATAAAATCACACATTTTTAAATTATCTATAAGATGTGTAATGTGTTTAATCTCTAATTGCCTTTTTGTTGTCAGACACGGTTCCGATCCACGGAGGCTGTGTGCAGATCATCAGTGAGCACAAATAAAATGTTGCTTCAAAAACACAAATGTGTTTTGTGCAGTTTAAGCTAAAGAGACAGAAGTTACATTCATATACTACCCTGAAAGAAAAGTGTAACCTGCCAAAATAATGTAAATGTTCAATGTACTGCATTTGATTAATAAAATAGCTTCTCCATGCTCTCTCACACACACACACACACACACACACACACACACACACACACACACACAAGCACACACAAAAAGAAACCCAAAGACACACGTCTCACTTCTATCAGCCTCAAATACAAACAGATAAATAAATGAACACAAAGTTATTAATTATTCTGAGGCAGGAATCAAATATACATGTGTCTAGAGATCTGTGTGTATGTGCTTGTGTGTAGACTTATAAAGAGAATCCCAAAAGATACACGGAGAGGAAGAGCAACAGAGCAACTGATGGAAAAGATAGACAGACAACAATACAGACAAAAATATTAGGCACACATTCAGGAAACGTATATCCAGTAATGTTAAGTACACGTTCGACATCTACAGTATATATACACGAATAAAGCTCCCATCTAAAGATGCTATGATCCATATTTTTATGCATATTCAAGTTTATTTATTAGGATAAACCCCTTGAGATGAATCATCTCATTGTGATGAACCAACAGAGAATCACCCCCTGTTCTTTAACTGGAAGGAATTTATAAGAACATACTATGTATTGGCCATAAACCCATGGGCTTCCAGAGCTTCTGTTGTCTGGAAACTGAAATAAAATGTGCCCCTCTTTTGCAGCTAATAAGCATTAAAAAGCGGATAGAAGCGACTTGACAGCAGTGTATGGATTAAACATTCAGTTTGACACGCACACTAAAATGCACATCCACGTCCATGCATAGACAAGTGCTCCGTTAGCCAGTCCTCCGGTCTACTTAAGAGAGTTCACATGCAGAGCAGAGGCACTGCTGGGAATCACAGTTTAGCCCTCTTCTCTCTATTCATTGGCTCTGTCTCTCTGTCTCACAAACAGACAGACACACACGTTTCATACACAGCGATACTGTCTCTCTGTCAAGGCTTCAGGTTATACCATTAATTACATCTGACACCGCTTCTTGTGTGTTTATGTGTGTGTATCTACAATATGTCCCCCAAGGCCTCGAGTAGGGAAAGTGAGGTTCAAAGACCCCCTGCCAGAATGCTAAATCAATATTAAAATATGCTCTCATACACACGCATGCATGCATGCACGCACACACGCGCGCTTACAAAGACGCACACCCTTCCAACAAAAAGATGTCAGTGCAGTGGTTAGAGGGCATTGTTTCATTGTCTCTGTGGTGCTCTCCTTTCATTTTCATCACCCTCTCTCTTTCTTTCTCCACAGCTACTACTCATCTTTTTACCTCTCTCGCTGCCTTTACTGCAACACTCCTCTGTTTTGCTTCTCTTTGGATTCTCACCTCAACAGGTACAGTGGAGCCACACAATAGATACAGCTTCAAGCTTGCTCCGGTAGACTCATCAGCTCTGTGTTATTGTTGTAGGGTAACACATGAAACACTTAGAGCCAGGAGGTTTTGGGTTGATGTGCAAAAAATGTATTATGACTTTTGTTTCCTACTTGGCAGACACTGGTTTGTCTTGGATGATTTTACAGAATCTAGTGGAAACTGGACTTGTGTTTCTTCTCTCAGTCTTTGCCTCCTGCGTTTGTTCCCTGATATCAGCTATGATTTCTTATTATTTACTGTGTCAGATTATAGTCTAGACGTCTCTGACATTCTCATTGGTCCAATATGACCAGTAGCTTACGGTGGCCAGTGTTAGCAAACTTTAGACAGTTTGCCACCTTTACAACGCCTCTCTACTTGTGCAACTATTATGCTAGGTTTTAGAAACCACCATTTCCTCCTAATTGGCGCTCCTCAGCAACAGATAAATAGATCACTTCAACAAAATTAAATTAAATAGCAGAATCGACTACGCTAATTATTTGTAATGCTTATCACATTTTTGGTCAACAGCCACAAATGAGACTTTACTGTGGTATGTAAAAGAAGCCGGCCAGATAGGGGTGAGTGCTTATACTCAGCAGCTTGTGCTTGGGGAACCATCTAGTAAATGTGATAACAGACCTGAATACAGAGAATACGTTAAAGGCAGACAAGCTCTATAAAGTTTAAGTTCTAACAAATTGGAATATATAGAGGATATTACTTGTGAACTACCCCGGCAGACTAATCAGAGTAGAAAAAGTACTTTATATTATACACTTCAGAAAAGCCGCCAACAATCAGGTAACTTTATGGAGCTGATATGGCTGAAAACTGCAAAATGGACAACATCTGTTTGACTATTGCTGGGGGGGGGGGGGGGGGGGGGGGCGAGGGCCAATGCAACACTGAGGTCCTTTGTTCATTCAACAATGTGTTGGTGTTAAATCGGGTGATGTGAACCATGCATTAACACTTGTTGCATTCACTGGAGTGCATGCATACAGACACATATACACAAGTGAAAATAATTTGATTAATTTGTAGGTACACAACAGCTGGAGATGGAGACACACCGTCTATCCCAGCCGTACGGACATAGTTTTTACTAATTGCCTCTCCACCCAACCATGCTTGACCAAACATTGTCTCATGGCTGACTTCATAGCAGAGGCTCTCTCTGTGTGTGTGTGTGTGTGTGTGTGTGTGTGTGTGTGTGTGTGTGTGTGTGTGTGTGTGTGTGTGTGTGTGTGGTCGTATTGTCATTTCATTGTTGTCTATTCTATTGTCCTTTGTCACTCAGTCTCAACACTCATTAACATCAAAATAACATCTGTCAACTTCTGTACAAATACACCTGACAGACACAGCTGATGTCTGGACACACAGTAACACACACACACACACACACACAGTAACACACACACACACACAGAAATCACTTCATCCATCAAATCAAAAACAGAGTAAAATCCCATGATTTGTACCGCAAGTGTTTGTGTGTGTGTCACTAGAACACATCTGGGTATAGAATCCTCTCTGCTCCAGATGTGGTTTTAACCACCGCAGGCCATATCACACCTGGACACCGCACACGCACACACACACGCGCACACACACACACACACACACACACACACACACACAAACAAATGATCTATGTAACCAATAAACAACCAACATTTAATTTTCACAGAATTAAGGCAATATAGTGCTCTGATACAAGCTTATACTTGATGTTTATGAGTGTTTATGTGTAGGTCTTCATGCTTGGATATCAAACAGGAAGCTGAAATTTGTCATTTTCATTACAGACGTGCGCTGCTGAGGAAATTACTTGATTTCTAAATCTAAATACTTTTTCTAGCTTTCTCTACTCACACTCGAGCCCAAGGGGAAGGAGCACTACCTGCGCGGCCCCAGGAAACGAGGCTGAGGACCCTCCTAATTACTTAATTGAGCTAATTAACAGTGATAAGACGTCCAATCAGTACGCCGGCTTCCTGAAGGTTCTTGTTAGGAGCTAATTAAAGAACCAATCACAGCAGGCGAGGTGATGCCGCTGCATCACAGTAACCAGGCAAAAGATTCAACACAATGCAATAGTTCTCTGCAACCTTGCGGAGCTCTAAAGTGGAGCCATGTAAACCTATTCTGGTACAACTTCTAAATACAATTATGAACCGAAAAATGAGCATAATATGAGCACTTTATATCAAAAAGTCTCAATAGGATAGAGCATAGTTATTTACTACACTTACTATAAATCCTATTAGTTCTGCATCTGGTACTAAACTAAACTCTGGAACTAAATGTGTAAGATTACAATGCCTTTAATTAACTGCTATCCAAACTTCTATAGTGCGCCTATATTTTCCCTATGTTTTCACCCTCATTTCCCCCATT
This sequence comes from Etheostoma spectabile, assembly GCF_008692095.1. NCBI lineage: Eukaryota > Metazoa > Chordata > Actinopteri > Perciformes > Percidae > Etheostoma > Etheostoma spectabile. The sequence goes on along the minus strand of NC_045740.1, from coordinate 22,433,391 downwards.
ATCACATCGCTTTACCTCTGTCCTCTCTGTACCCATCTCTCTCTCCCTCACTTCCTTTTCCAGGGGTAGTGTTCATGCAGCGTGGAGTTCTCTCTCCCTCTCTCTCTCAATCTGGGCTCCATGCTGTGCAGGTTTAATTGCAACAGCACCCTTGTGTGCGAGTCGGGCAGTGTGTGTGTGTGTGTGTGTGTGTGTGTGTGTGTGTGTGTGTGTGTGTGTGTGTGTGTGTGTGTGTGTGTGGTGTGTGTGTGTGTGCGTGCGTGTGGGGGGGGGGGAGGTGAAGAGGAAAGCGAGAAGAGATTGAAAGAGAGACCTCCTCAGAGTGTTCAAGGATAAGCAGCAGGGTGCCGGGCCACCTTCATCTCTCCTCTTCCACCTTGCTTTCCGTTTCCTCCCCTCATCCTCCATCTCTGCTGCTCTACCTTACCTCTACTGCTCTACTCTTTCACTTCCATGGCATCCTTCTAATCCCCGCTCTGTGCTCACTGACTGCTTCCTCTCGCGTCCTTTTTCTTTTCCACTTAGCAACTTCAGGAAAGGCCTCTCATCATTTCACCTCCTTTGCTCTACTCCTTCCTCCTCCCCCTCCATCTCAATATGCCCCCCACCAACACTCACGCACCACCACTGTATCTTCTCCTGCTGACTCCCTTGTCTGTCTCACCCCTCTCTCTTCCATCAGTGCCCCCCTGCAACCCCCACCCCTCTCCTGGACGTACCTCCCATGATGCCCATAGAGATTTACTGTCATGGCTCCCTGCTCCTCACTCCTCTCCTTAATCAGCTGTCAAATATCAAACACTCACTACACTCCTCTTCCCCTCTACTCCCCCCCAAAGGGCCCCCATACTGTCTGTGCATACACACGCACACACACACACAAACACTCACACACACACACACACACACACACACACACACACACACACACACACACAGACACACACACCCCTTAATGTGCACATGCCAATGACCACACACATTACAGACACAGTAGCTGAATACTAATACAAGTTACAAACTATTAATACAAAGGTGGTCTGTTCATTTCACTCATTATTACACACACACATTCACACCTACACACACATTCACACATCTGGATCTTACAGGATAATGTTAAGGAGATATTTGGACACAATTTGGTAAACATGGGTGGCACCCGTACACACACAAAAAACACACACACACACACACACACACACACACACACACACACACACACACACACACACACACACACACACACACACACACACAGATACCTCACAATAACTCACACACAGTTCATGATGATGGAGAGTTGGTGTTTCCCACTTAATGACAGCAAAACACTCGCCCACTCCGTCTATCTGTCAGCACTGCTGTGCGTGTTTGTGTGTGTGTATGTGTGTGTGTGTGTGTGTGTGTGTGTGTCTGTGTGTCTGTGTGTGTGCCTGTTCATGTCAGTGTGTGTGCCTGTGGTATATTAATTAATTCATCTCCTAATGTTGTGCAGCTGGGGAGAGAGAGAAAGGGAGATGAGGGGGGTAGAGAAGGTGAGTGTTTGGATGAGAGGAAGAAAAGTGTGGAGAGATACATTATAATGACAGTTGGGAGGGGGAACAAATTAAATATGGAGACAAAGGATAAAATGGGTGGTCCAAAGCAGATGAAAGGTTGAGGTAACGTTGTTTAATCACCTCAGATTCTGCTGCTGTTTCCAGACACACAACACACACTTGTCTAAATGATTAGTCATTAGCCAATGAACCCCCTGGCAGACAGACAAGCAACAATAAATCTGACAAAGCCATCATCGGTGTCTTGCAGGAACCCTGAGAAAACAAACACCACCACTGACCAAACACTGATTTATAATGTCTGTGATCTTGTACAGTCAACAGCAGGAGAAATCTGCTGCAGCTGCTTCACAGTGAAGCTGGTTTTGGAAACCCCATAGTCCTACCATACGAGAACAATGTTCTCTGTTGTATCAGGACAATCTCTGCAACTTTTTTCACCCTCTGAGTCCTAGGAGGCGTTGGTTGTTGGAAACACTTGATGTCGGCACGTCCATGCATGCACCACATAGTACAAGGCGCAGGCTGGCTAACACCACTGTCTGCTTGGCTGGGAAATACTTCTGCCTCTAATGAAAAGGGCTGCTCGCTCAGAGCATTCTTTAAGCACTACAACAGAACTGCATACCAAGGTTTGAACAATCATTTCACAAGGCCACAAAACACTATTTATCCCAATAATTACATTACCACTTACATGAAAGAAAAACCCTTTGTTTCACTCTCACACGACTGCTAACGGTAAAACTTTGACTGAAATCCAGACAGAATAGAATCAATATTGTTGCAATGCATGTTACTCAACATTGTTAGCCCAATAAAAAAAACATACGAGCGTGTTTCTTGTATCATACAGCCAGCTTCCTGAAACACATGCAAGGCTCAATATGGGTCCTGAGCCTTAGTTTACAGGGTTTTTTTTCTAGTGCTAAACGACAGTGGGAACAACTGAAGCCACGTGCAAAACTCATTCAAAGCAACACAACTCTTATCACACGTCTTAAAACAGCTCAGAGCAGCCAAACACAATGAACAACCCTCACTGAGATAACACACACTGTCACTCAGAACACACTGAGTCAAAACACTAGCATCAAACACCAATACAGAAAATACTAACTTTCTCATTTTTACACTTTGAACAATTTGAGTGACTTCACACTACTCAATAGCTTCTTTAAAATATATATATTTTACAATATACCAATTTTTATGTAAGAAAAAGAAGGAAAGAAAATCAGCATTGTTCATCAATATATTATTTTGTCTCTAGTAATTTATGGAATTCCTGGGAAAAAAACTAAAGGTGCAAAACAGTAACAAAGAATAGCGTAACTAATCCTGCCCCTCTCCAGCATCATGCAGCACATTTCTTTTTATAGCTGTGTATAACCTATGACATTTGATCTGGACATGTTGATATCTCTTCAACAGTACGGTGTATAATTGTTTACTGTAATTCTCAATTGGTGATTGTATTAAAAAAAGCTTTCTGAGCTTTCTCTATGTAAATACCACATATGTTTACTAACTAGTCTAAATCAAGACACCTGCATAAGCTTTATGCTAAAATTCCAATCAGAAGTATTTGATAGGCACCAGACTGAAGTCTATTCTGTTTTGAATGCGTGGTTTTGACAGCAGCATTTGAACAAAGTGCCGTAAATCCACAGTGTTTTGCAGGCCGGGGTTAAAGCCATGGGCTAAGCATGTAGAGTTTTGAAAACTGTGTTCTAGCAATGAAAAACAAACTAGAGTTTGGTCCACGTGAACTGCTGCAGTGCAGACTGTAGTTTGAGTTTTGCACGTGACTCCAGTTGTGCCCACTGTCATCTAGCAATTGGAAAAAAACTGTGACAACACTGCTGTTTAGACATCCAGCTCACTCTATTGTGCTGCCTGACACGACAGGGTTTCCAAGTCAACAAGGCAGGGGCATGGTCCCAATGGCCCAGCCCCACAGAGCTGTGACGCTAACATGCTTCCACTCATACTGTATAATGTACTGGAAGAAATCAGGACCTCAATGTCCTGTAGTTAAACATAATGAAAATGGTAAATGGTAACCAGACGGCAAACACACACACACACACACACACACACACACACACACACACACACACCACACACACACACACACACACACACACACACACACACACACCACACACACACACACACACACACAGACACACACACACACACACAGTAACCTGATGTCTGTCCACAGCTATCCCAACATGTGACAAAATAATACAGTCAGAAGAGAAAAAGTGACACATGAAGGACATCTGTATAAAAAAAATGAGGGGGAGTGAACAAAATGTGAAAGCGGAAAGAGACAAGGAGCAACACAAGAAATGAAATTGGAAACAGAGAGAAACAGCTGAAGGGGGGGGCACACCACAGGGGGGTCCACACCACAGGCCCCTAGGGCCTAGGGCCTGTGGTGTGGGCTGGTCAATTCAAAACATTGTAGGGGGTGCATTCTTCCCTCTCTCTCTCTCACTCCCTCTCCGTCTCTCTCAAATTTGCCTCTAACTCCTCAGTCACACACCTTATGAAGATCAGGAATGGGGAGTGTGTGTGTGTGTGTGTGTGTGTGGTGTGTGTGTGTGTGTGTGTGTGTGTGTGTTGTGGTGTGTGTGTGTGTGTGGTGAGTGAGTGAGTGAGTGAGTGAGTGGTGAGTAGTGAGTGAGTGAGTGAGTGAGAGAGAGCTGTATCTGAGCAACAGTTAAAATGCTGTGTGCGTCCATTTCTTGGCTGCAGGTGAGCTCTGCCACAGATGTGTGTGTGTGTGTGTGTGTGTGTGTGTGTGTGTGTGTGTGTGTGTGTGTGTGAGAGTGTGTGTGTGTGTGTGTGAGGCCATGTGTGTAGGCATGTGTGTAGGCATGTGTGTAGGCATGTGTGTAGGCATGTGTGTGTGCTTAACCCCATGTGAGCTAGGTTATTTCTTCAATGTGTTTTCCACTGGGCTTTTGCCCTTTTGTACACCTGTGTTGGTGTGTTTCCGAGGTATGAGACAGAAAAGTCTGTTTAATACACAGCAGCCCTGGACACAGCAGCACAGCATGCTAACACAACCATAACAGGCGAACAGAAACACACCAGCTCTGGTGTGTTTGCATTTGTGTAGCTTAGGGAGCTGCCTCAATACCACACATGGGCAATCCATCCACCACCTCACACAGAGTGGGGTATAGCAATGGAGAGAAGGTAGAAAAGATGGATAAATGTTAGGGGAGCGGGATGCTCGAAAGGATGATAGAGAGAGGGAATTTAGTTTTTTGCTTGCACGCACACACAGACACTGGCCTACTGTTTATATATTATGACTTACTGTACCAATAATAAGCCAATATAAATAGACAGCTGTTATTCCAGTCAGTTATGGGAAATAATCCTCTGTAAAGGTGTCAGCTGTTCATATGCCCTTCCAAATTGCATACATTAACTATATTGTAAGTATTGGTTTGAAAAACCATAATAGCAGTGATCCTGATAAAATGTTTTTAGTCACACACTGCATTGTAATAAACATTAATTGTCTCTAATGTAATGGAATGTGTGGGGTTTTGAAGGCGTTTACACACTTTCCATGCAGTCCGCGGCACGTCACTGACACTCCGTTACACCACTTATGTGTTTTGACGTCAGACACATAATGTGGACTGAAAAGTATTGTCTTTCTTGTTTTTGCATATTATAAACACTGTAGACTTAATTTTGACAAATGAAATTCATTTTGACAAACCCATAAACCTCTATGATAGGATACTAAACGTCACACTAACGAAAGGACTATTAAATGAGGATAGGTACTTTTTTTTTTACTACTCGTTTAATTGTTTCCCGGCCTTTAAGGACGTCTAGTGAATTTAAGGCAGAGATGGCAAAAGTATTCACTTCCCGTACTCAAGTAAAAGTACAGATACTTGTATTAAAAATACTCTGGTAAAAGTAGAAGTACTGATTTAACTTCTTTACTCAAGTAAAAGTAACAAAGTACAGGCTTTGGCAAATTTACATAAAGTTTACAAGTAAAAGTAGTCTTGCAAATGACAACTATTGTTTATGTAAAGCTACCTAGACCAAACAAATGTTAATAGAGTGCAAGCTGAGAAACTTCAGTGGACATGGAGAAAAAGGCTCTTTATACGCCATTGCCTAAATTTTAAATGGATGTCTGCCAATAGGCCTAAAACATCACATATATGATTATTGGGACAGAGATTGGGACTCCAGGTTAATAAGATTATGAATGAGGAGCAAGATATGATTTTAATTGTGATTGTGTGAGAATTCTGTGTATATACCCATCCAATTAGATTGAATCTGATATTGATGAGGCAACAATAAAAACCGTAACTCCAGTGAAGATATTTGTAACTTGTTAGTGAGGACTAGATTAGGACTGTATTTAAAGATGATTCTGGTTTCCGACCTTCCAACACAATGCATAGGAAATATATATAACAATAAACCCACTATCAATTACGTTATCTTAATGCAGTGTAGCCTAATTGTAGCATGTAAATAATGCCAGGGCATTCAACAATCGCCATAATATCAAATCAACAGCCAGGTGCAACCTAACAGGTGAAAAACACAAACAACAAAATCACTAGCTAGCTAACTTACTTTAAATTTACCAGAACTACAGACCAATACAAAGACAGGCTTAAATGAACTGACAACATAAGTTATACGACTTCTCAAGGACTTACACACACAATCTCAAGTAATTATCCTCCGGACAGCTAGTCTTTAATCTTTTTCATTTTCTCTCACTTTTGATTCTGTGTGGTTACTAAAGTAACAAGCCAATTTTGTAAAATGTAAAGAGTAGAAAGTACTGATATTTGTGTTAAAATGTAGAGTAAAAGTAAAAAGCCGCCACAAAAATAGTAAAGTAAAAATATCTGAAAAATCTACTTGAGTACAGTAACAAAGTATTTGTACTTTGTTACATCCCATCTCTAATTTTAGATAAAGGCTCATAGAGCATCTGAATACATCCCTAAATTGACGGCACACTATAGAGTTCCTTCCCAGGCCTTCAGCTGGGAAGGAACATACCTTTAACAGTAGCAGGTAAAAAAGCCAGAGAGACAGCATGCGGAGAGAGGAAGGAAAAGAATGAGTGAAAGAACAGCGAGAGAAATCCTTATGACTGGCAGAACCCACACTCCCTTCTAAACAAAAAAGTGCACAAATGGAAGGATGTGGGCAGAGGTACGGCACTGAGTGTGCGGAGGCAGAGGAGAGAGCAAAGGAAGACAGGTGCGGAGGGGGAGGGGCTGTAGGTACAGACATGATGGTTAATCTGTGTTTAATGATAACTGGGGAGGAGATCGTACAGAGAGAGGGGAGGGAAGAGAGGAGATGACACAAGAGGGGACCAAAAACATAAAGAGAAAACGACAAGAAAAGTAGCTTTGCACATTTCTCTTCAAACGCTACTTAGTTTGCAGATAATGAACGTTTAAAAGTTTTATTTAAATGACAGTTGGACCAACTTGTGTGCCAGGTGGTGCAGGATTTATTCTAGTGATAATACTGTCATACTAAATTAGATAAAAATTGAAATGCGGATGTAATGGGAAAGACGAGAGGAGGCAGTGCGAAAGAAAAGGCGGAGGGAAAAAGAGAAGCATAAAACCATAATTTAACAAGAGAGGAGCTAGAGGAGGGATGGAGCGAGGGAGGGAGGACTGGAGGGGGGCATGATGAAGGGACGATGCGGGAGGTCGAGATCTAAGCCGTACCACTCCTCTCTACACTCCTACCTAGGAAAAGAGGGATTTGTACTCCCTGGGAGGGATGGAGAGATGGAGGGAGGCAGGGGAAGGGGAGATGAGAACAGGAGGACCACTAAGGGAGAGGAGGTGTGTGTGTGTGGAGTGGGGGGGGGGTGTGTTAGGTATGTAGGAACAACTGGGGATAAAGGCAAAACAGATCAAAAGGGAAAAGAGGAAGATTTATCCATAAAAAATCATTAAGTGAAAAAAAGAAATGCCCACCATGCTCACCCTGTTACTGTTCCTAATGCTCAGGAGACCGTTTTACTGTGGAGACGCAGTGGAACAGCCTTTTCAAAACAAAGGTCCGCACTCACATTATGCAAAATTGAGCCTATGTTCCTTCCAATTAAGGATCACCTTCTAAAATATGTTTCTGTTCTCATATCTTAACAGAACATAGAGTGTATGCAGAATTAAGTGAATCAACAACATGTTATTGATGATGCATCACGTTGCTTGCATCCATGTTGATGGGTGTTTCTACTGTCAGTTTGCACAGTATGGCTTCCATAGCTCTCTAAAGCATACAGTAGCAAGCTGTACCCCAATGCCATGTTCATGTACACACTGCGTGGAAAAACACACCGTTTTCTTTTATATTCAAAGACAAAATATTACAGAAACAGAGATTGTTATTTACTTTGTAAGGCAGTTTGTGTCTAGAGTCTACCCGTAGAAAACCACTGCTCTGTGGTGTTAAGGTAGACAAAAGCTAGTTCCAGTAGGAACATATCAGGTCTCTCTTGTTTGCTGGATTTAAAGTGACCTTTGGAGAAATCTCTGGTCACTACCCCAGGGGGATAATGGGAAAATATGGAGAGAGGCAGCGGGCACTGACATGGTTCCCCTAATGGCTCGACCCAAGACCTCCCCCATCACCCCTCTTTCTCTCTCCCCCTCCTTTACTGGCTGAACTGTTCCCACAGAGCCTCTACCTCAGGTCTTCTCTGTAATGTGTTACCTTCTCTTACCTCTCTGTTTCCTCCCCTCCCCCCCCTTCCCCTCTTTTAACATGAACTCATGTTATTTAGAACTTATATGTTTTTAATGCCATATACTATATGCTGCTCTTAATAACACAGATGCTACTTTTTCTCTCTCGCTCTGTCTGCACATTATTTTAGATAGTTGCAGTACTTTTGGGTGGTACCTTTGTTTCCTAGTACACCACCGTTAGTTTGGTCACTAGAGGAAACGTTCTTTAATGTTGGTTTTATTTTAGTTGTTTATTTAAAAAAAAAATGGTAAATGGGGGAAGGGGGGTATCTTTTCAATCTTCCAAAAAAGCCTCATGTTACCAAATGGGAAATTGCCATTTTAAAATTGCCCAATAAAAGCCGTTTTTCTTTTTTTTCTTTCTTTTAACCCCTTTTCTTCCCCCCCTTCCTTCTTTAAAGGGGGAAAGCAATTGAATGAGTTTTGGGGGACCCAGGGGTTCTTTATGATCTACAAACAGTCTCTCCGCTGCCTTTCCCCAACAGACATGTACAAAACCCCAAAGCCAAGGGGGGACGAAAAGGGTTTCCCTGTGTGTTTAGACGAATCCGGTCATGCCCCTCAACACATTTTTTTAACCAAATTATTGAATTTTCCCTTTTCCCCTCCTTACCTTTTCTCAAGACTGTAAAGACTTTTTCAGGGCCCCCAGCGTATCCTTCCCCCTCTTCCCTCGGTTTCCCCTTTTTTTGCTGTCTTTTTTCTTCCCCCTAAAAATCAAATTTAAAAAGTTTTCCCGCTCGCCAAAGGTTCAGCGCCTGGGGGCCTACAACCCACGCACACTCCATTTAAAGGTCCACAAACACCAAAAAAAAAAAAAAAAAAAAACTTGGGACGAATTTCACAAACACACCCACACCCACACCCAACACCACACACAACACCCCCCCCAGTAATTAATTTATACACCCCAAAGAGAAGCATGAAAACAACCGCGATGTGGGGTGTTGGCACAATTGCCCTATCTTTTTTAAAAAAACTGGGCAAAACTTACAAGCAAAATTTCCCCCACACGTACTTCTATTTTAAATTTTTCCCTTTAAAATATGAAAGAAAAAGGGTGAGAAAAAAAAAAAAAAAAAACAAAAGGGGCCCAAAACTTTTTTAAATGGGGCTGGAACAAAAAACCAAAAAATGACTTTTGTCCCCCAAAAACCCCCCCCGCAAGTGAAGTCTTACCAAAACGGGGTTTTTCCGCATCTGTGTGTGCGCAAAGCACCTTTTGGCCTTTAAAAATTAAAAACCACACCTTAAGGCTAGTGGTGTATTTTTGACAGTGTTATGACCGGGGGGAAAGCACTTAAGCTGCTGTAAATTTCCCATCGCATGGGACAGAAAAATCTTTCCTTTTCCCTCGCATTCAAAAACCCCCATGACACCTAAGAACAGCACAAGGGGAAAAAATACCAACACGATTTCTGTTAAACCCAACATCCCCAAGGGGGGGCATTACCGCTTTCAAAAAAACACAGAAAGCAGGGTAAAACACACACAACACACACACACCCCCACACCCCCACACACCCACACACACACATTAGGGGGAGTCCAAAATTTTTCAACAACAAAAAGCAGCTTGATCCGGTTATGACCAAACATTGCTCTAAAAAAGAAATACTTTCTTCCCCTTCTGTCTTTCTTTTAATCACCTTCTTTGTTGCCTGCTTTTCTCTCTTTTTGGTTTGGACTGTAGTATCCAGGGCAAAAGCTTAGAAGAATACAAAGGCGACTTTGTAGAGTGTTTTTAAATAAATAATTATATATTTTTAAGGGTACAGGGATTTCAGTGGTTTTTTGACTCATTTTCCCAGAACCACCTGCCAATCAAACAGGTGGTGTGAAAGAGTGTCTGGAGGTGGACTTTCTCACTCTCACTGATAAGGGAAAACCCAGTGTTGGGGGTTGCCAATTAAACTTTCATGGATGGGGTTAAAATGTTTAATCAACTTTCCAATCCAGCAAAAATAACATACATTGTATACGTTTAAAAGAGAAAAACTTTTAAAAACCATGGAATCTCAAGAAGAGACGAAAAAAAGGGGTTAGTAAGAAAACCCGGAAAGCCAACCCGAAAAAAGGAAAAAAACAGGTTAAGGGCCCGCTTTGGGAAAAAGGAAGAAAGACCTATGAAATAAAAGAGAAGAGAAAGGGGGAGAGTGAAGAGAGAGAAAAGAGAGAACCGTGGCCGGCCCGTGAAAAAAAAAACCCTAAAAAGTCCCTGGCCCTTTCAGCTGCTCTCTGTACACACACTCCCGGGGTCTGGGTCTGGGATGTAGTGATGCTGCATTTGTATGTGCAAAGGCGTGTCCTCTTAGTCCCTATTGTCCCCCCCTTTCAGCATTGACTGCAACTCAAAACCCCCCAACCCCTAGTCCTCCTGCAAGGAAAAGGGGGGGAGGAGGGGTGAAAACCAGAAGAAAAGAAAGGGGGGTTTGGGGGGGGCATTAAGGCCAGATGGACAGACAGAGCGAGTGATAACATTTTGAGTGTCAAAGTTTTATAAGGATCAACTTTAGTGGGGGTGACTTTTTATTCCATGTTATTTGAGGTAGGGAATTTAAATTTTCAGCAGACTTGTATCATGGGGACCCTCAATAAAGGTTTTTATTTTGCAATTTTTATTACAAACATACAAACCTTTTTTTAATTATCCCAAAAATTTGAAAAAAATGCCACTCTCTGTTTGTGGTGTTTGTTTCTTTCTCCATCTTCTGGTCTGGTCCTGTTTACTCTCTGCCACCTTTACATTTAGGGGGGGTTCAACCTACTTTCTGGTAAAGCCTGAATTCTCTTTTTGTTTTAGCTGTTTTAATTTCCTCCAAAAGGTGACAAGACCCGTGAGCGGTTCAGAAAAAAAACCCTCAATTTAAATTTTAGCTTGTTTCTAACCTGTGACCTTCTCAGCTTGGTGCTAGTGCTAAGCTAGTGCTAACAAGCTGGAATCATCTCAACTTCAGCTAGCTTAGATTACTGTATTGTTTATTGGCAGTCCGCTGTCATTTGACATTCATTCAGAAGAATGTTTGCAATAGGAGTCTTAAAGGAGCTGACATAAATGCAGTTATGAACATGTCATTACTTTTTTATCACCGCCTGTAAATTTGAGATCGATTATCATTCTAAATCCTTACTGATGCTTTGATTTGTTCAAGGGGAGGATATTGTAAGAATATTAGAAAGCAGAATTTGATAGAGGCCCTTACTTTTAAATTGCACTACAACACAACTATCAAACTAAGTAATCATCTTACCAACAAATGTATTTAATTAATCACGCACACACACACAGAGAGAGAAGATGAGAGAGAGAGAGGAGAGAGGAGAGAGAGAGAGAGAGAGGAGAGAGAGAGAGAGCAGAGAGAGAGAGAGAGAGAGAGGAGAGAAGAGGAGAGAGAGAGAGAGAGAGTGTGTTGTAATTAAAAGTGTCCTTGACAATGAGATAGACCACTTTCACACTCTTGGACCCTTGAACATCAGTAGTCCTATTTTAATACACACACACACACACACACACACACACACACAACACACACACAAACTATTTCTTGCACCCACCATACCTTTCCACTTCAACAGTTTCAGGGTCCATCTGGTGAGTCCACCCCCCCACCCCCCCACCCCCCCAACTTTTATAAACAAATACAGGTCCCCAGGATTGTGTGAATTGAAGAATAATGATAAATTCTTTAATATTAAAAACATTCCCGTGGTTTTTCCACAGTGGATGGTTTTTCCTCATTTTCCACAGTGCAAACCCCTGGAAGCATCGCCTTCCACAGTGAGTGTGTTTTGTTACAGGCCATGTCTATACTTTAAGCTTAGCGCTACTGCAGCGCACTGGGACTGCTGTGCATACTCAATCTGTATGCATGGTGTGTGCGTGTCAGGCAGAACGTGTGTATGAGAACGACAGAAGAAAAAAAAAAAAGAGAGCGGTGGTGAGCTGTGTGTGTCTGGAGGGTGCATCTGCATCTCTGTGTGAGTGTGTGTGTGGTTGTGTATGCGTGTGTGTACATGTGTATATTTGGTCCAGGTGCTGGGACCTGTGCGTGTCCCGGGCAGGGAATGCAGGGGTCCCTGGACTCGCCTCTGCTTCCTGCTAATGAGACACACACACACACACACACACACTACATCGATCAGTGGCAAGGATGAGGGTTGCTCCCTGCACCTGTAGTCAACCGCTAGGACTGAAGACCTCAGGCACACTGACCCCCCCCCACCACACACACACCCACACACCCACACACACACACACACACACACCACACACCCACACACACACACACCACACACACACACACACACACACACCACACACACACAACACACACACACACACAACACACACACGTATGTCATCTGAATTCAGTTCCAGAGTAAAGCTTCAATGCTTCAATACATACTAAGAAGGCAGGACTTGCAGTTTATTGGTGGACCATGAACAGTTTACTGTGGCAACAACTGATGATGAACAGAGTACCATAGCAACAACTGATGGTGCAGAACACTGTACCATAGTAACAACTGATGATAAAGTGTAACATAGCAACAACTAATGATGAATGATAAATACCATTGTACCACAGGCAACAGCTAATAAAGGTAGCATAGCAACAAATTGATGATAAACAGTGTACCAAAGCAATAAGTAAGGACAGTTTACCATTGCCACAGCTTTGGATGAACAGTGTTTCATACTGTAGCTGCAACGGATTAATAGTGCACCATAGCAACTACTGTTGGATGATGATCAGAGTACCATACCAACAAGTAAACAATGTATCCTAGTAACACAGTTACAAAAATATAATACTGCAACAATGGATGAAGAGCTAAAGTAGATTAAGTATTATAACATGTTACACTCTTCACTCCGTTAGTTCTCACCAATTCTGCATGAAAAGGCAGAAACAATATAATTACCATCTAGTTTCTCTTTCAAGTAGGTACAGTATGTCCTTTTTTGTTATCCAAGCACTAGAGTTGGGCGGAATCCAAATTTTGATAATTTTTGGCTTGTGCCTACACCGTTCAGAAACTGAATACCAAAAACTAATACTGAAACACCTCCCCTCCTCATTAGGTCGGAACCCCAAATGCTGTGTTCTCCCCCCAACCCTCCTCCACACGTGATGACAACCACACATAAGCATTTTTAAGTATAAAATAAATTATGTTAAATATTTAATCATTGTGTCCTATAAAAGTGCATTGCATTTTTTTTCTATGACTGTATTGAAAGTGATACCGCTGCTATTTTTAAGACCCTGCGGTATACCGTATTACCGGCCAACCCTACCAAGTACACTTAAATACTGTATTATTAACTGAATCCTGGAACATACACAATAGTCCCTCCCTCCCTCAGACACACACAAAACACACGCATAGGGATGGGGATCAGATTAATTACAGTAGGAGCACTCTTAACATCTGGTCGGAAATGAACCCTGTGTTGGGAGCCATGCTACAAATGTATGGTGTGTGTATGGCGTGTGTATGTGTGTGTGTATCATGGTCACTCTTGGCACAAAGCATATGACATTTTTTAACACACACAAACACACACACATCCATTATGATATAGCATGCAAACAAACATTTTAACTACTGCAAAATAGTAAATACAAGTGGTGCTGTGTGTGTGTGTGTGTGTGTGAGAACAGGTGTGGCTCGAAGCTGAGTAACAGCAGTTTTTATGTGTTCTGTATTTAACACTGATCCCATATGTCCTTACTGTTGCAGAGCGGACGGGATTGGAACACAGGGACAACACACACACACACGCACACGCACACGCACACGCACACGCACACGCACACACACACGCGCACACACACACACACACACACACACCACACACACACACACACACACACACCAAACCATTAGCAGACAACATTAAGTGGCTAAGAGCTACAATAACACCAGGCTGTTAAACTTTATGATCAATAATACAGGAGTAAAGGATTGCTGCCACAATAATTCCACAAGGTGTAGAGCAGGTCATTTGTGTTTGATTACATCAAAAGAATGACCAATGACAGACCTATAAGGTAGGATCCAGAAGTGAAAACTAAACTTTCATGAATGCCCTCTTCAGTCCACTCACAGGTTAGTTTTCTCTAAAGGTTGTTCCATGCTGGGTTGTTTCATATTGTGTATGTTTTGGTACATTAATATTGTGATATTGAATGGCATCATACTTCGTTTTGACAGGCCAATAAGTGTGTCACCGTCACAGGCAATTTAGCTTATAATAAATCATAGACGTTTCATTAGTTTCCTTCCTTGTGTGTTGGTTAAAAAGCTCATCAAAAAGTTCAGTGTAACAAACTACAAACCCATTTTGCTGTGGGGAAAATAAAGTCAGAAAGACAACTTTTAAACAGAATCACTTTTGAAAAAGTCTGTTTCAGTTTGTCTAACAGGTATTATTAGAGACTTAAATAAGTAACAACACGCAGCCAGGAAGATGTGCTGAGCGAGGCAAGTATCCATGAGTAAGCACCTGGTTACAGAGATTCAAAAAGAGAGAGAGAGAGAGAGAGAGAGAGAGAGAGAGAGAGAGAGAGAGAGAGAGAGAGAGAGGGAAACAGGGAGACAGGGAAGCGGGGCTGGTGCTTGGACTCCTCTTCTACCCTGGGCTTAAGTTAACCAAAGAAGGAGAAGAGGGAAAGGAGAGAGAAAGCAAAAGGTCTCTGATGCAGTATTCTGTGTGTGTGTGTGTGGTGTGTGTGTGTGTGTGTGTGTGTGTGTGTGTGTGTGTGTGTGTGTGTGTGTGGTGTGTGTGTGTGAGATTTGTGCCCGTTTGTGTGTATGAATAATTCAGGTCCATGGAGAGGGCAGCCTGCTGCGGTAATGAGGAGGACATGCATTGATACCAAATATTGCTGGTGGGAAGCTATCGATCTGACAGCCATTTGTCCAAATTTAAGTCAGGAAGCCAGCGCTGTCTGCAGCCTTTACAGTGACTGACACTACAGTGCTGAGGCTGATAAAAAGGGATAGTGATTATGATGGCATCAGTCCAATAAAGACGTGAAAAGAAAAATTAAAACTGAGTCAATGCTTGATATTTTACATTTGCCAAACAATCCTGAACAGAAAGTTAAGGTAAACTATAAAATACAGTGTCTTCATGGTTTGTTTTCTATAGGAAGTCAGGAAGATGTTGAAGTTCAAACACTGCCCTTGCATGGGATTCACATTCCCTCTTAGATAACTTTCTTCAATAAGTGCTTAAATTGAAAAAAAGTCTATAAACTTTTACTTACTCACAATGCTTTCCAAAAAAGTCTCAGTTTTTCTCCATGACTGAATATCAACATTTTTAATTAGAGCCACTTTCCAATCAAACCAACCAGTCAAAAGGCTAGAGAAACACTTGAGACTGCAAGATACCAAAATACAAATGCATTTATTTTTTCTTCCAAACTGGGTTTTATTTCCCTGCTTCAGTTTTATCACAATGACTTCATATATACAGTCAAAAGACACAAACAGGCCATCTTTCTATACTGCAGGTGCATTGAATTGGTGGGTAAGCTAAAGCTAGTCCTGTATGCCCTTGTAATAAACCTTATCATTTATGATTTACCCATAAGCCCTGGCTAGTCCTGTTCAGCCCCATTGTTCATGGAGAAAAAAACAACACACAGAAAACCTTTTCAAATCTCTTCTCTGCTCCCTCTCTCGCAAAACTTCACATCTCCCATCCACACACACCACACACACACACACACACACACACACACACACACACACACACAACACCACACACACACACACACACACACACACACACACACACACACACACACACACACACACACACACACACACACACACACACACACACCACTCCCTCTCTTTTCTGATGTCACAGTGTCAGATATTCCAGGTCAGGGAAACACTGGGGAAATTACACCTCTACCTAGGCCCATAGCATTGTGTGTGTGTGTGTGTGTGTGTGTCAGAATGCAGTGGATCTCATGGGTAAACCTATTACTGTAGGGGAAGTGGACAGACAATGAAGACAGGGAGGTACGGGGGGGACGACAGAGGAATAGACCTGACCATTCAACCAGTCCTGTAGCTTCTCATTATGTGAAAGATAGTCCTTCCTCAGATGTATTACCAATGTAACTAGCATGTAGTATAATCAATAGAAATGGTATTTGTGTCCCCATATATGTGGATCTATATTTGGATTTCTTTAGTGTTGGAAAACAGAGATCAATGCCAACACCACTAAAAGCAATGGTCTCAGTGGGTTTGTGTGTGTATGTGTAGTCTGACTTTATGTTATTCTTATTCACATATAGAACAGTGAAAGAAAGAAAAAGAGTAAAAGTAAGTAAAAAGAAGCTCTGGGAGGTATTGTGACTAACTAGCGCTTTCCAAACTAACTGGTGTTTTAGTGGTTAGCTCACAAACTAAAGAAGTTGACTGTACCTTCTGTACTTATAACCCAATTATATTACCAGACGGACTCTTACACGGACAGCTGCCGACACCACGGACGCATTGTGTTTCTGTTTGAAAGACACGTTCCACAAGTGCAGTAGATCGCTGAGCTGCCACTTGCAGCGGTGTGACTGCGAACATGTCACAACAGATTGGTGGTCCGTGCACCCTCTGCTGACGACATTACCTCACCCTTGTCGACCCTTGCGAACGAAGACAGTATAATTTTGACTTAAGTACACCGATATATAAATCCTAAGAATCCTTAAACAAGTATGTTATTTGAATTAAGCATCATTTTATGAAGTGCTTTACAGTCATTTCTGAACAAATGAAAACGTTGAAGGTAGCCGGTCGAGAAAAATCACAATCGATGGGCTTAAGTTGCTTATTTCCTCGGTGACGTACAGCCAGAGTCGAAGCTTGTCACCTGATTGGTCTTTAACGCCCATCAGTGTGACTGTGGCAGTAAAAGCTTGGACTGAAAATAAAAATGTGGGAGGCATTTCCAGACCCGTCTCACAAAGCTCAATTGCTTTGTTGCTCGGTGCTAAATCTGACACAAAAAGGCACATGGAATCAAACCTACAGTAGCACTCTGAGCAGCCACAGCGGGCACAATGAGACCACACACACACACACACACACACACACACACACACCACACACACACACACACACACACACACAACACACACACACACACACACACACACACACACACACACAATGCCAATCATACTATAAATACACACAGACACACAATTACTGCCAATCATGCTGTACTGACTCATTCACAATGTGAGTACCCCCACCCCCCGAAGGTAGCAGCACTCTAGCCTCAACCTCTCCTTCACATGTAATTACAATGTGACACCAGGCAGACTAAAACATCTCTGAACTTATTACTGCAGAGCAACTAAAAGTGTGAGTGGAGAATGTGTCCATTTCTTATTTTAACATGTTTTTATATTACTGTGAGACAAGTAGTAGTAGTTATCCTTTCCATTCACATTGTCAACTTTTCTGGTAAGTTATACTAGTAGGGCTGCTCGAGTAAAGAATCCCCATCAGGATTTTTTTGTTCAATGTTGAACGCAATCGTTCATTGACTTTTGGAAAGACGTTGCATTTATTGAAGTTCAAAAACAGTGAAACAAATCAAATTTCTCTTAATACTTTTCCCGATTTAATTTCTTTTTTTCCTCATTCAGACCATAAGGAAAAATACGCGTTTACTTGCAAAACGTAAAGGGCAAAATAATGTGTTGATGTTTTTCTTGATTATTCGGTTTTTGTGATCATTAGAAGCCAAAATTGTAATCACGATTAAAATTTGAACTGCACAGTCCTACTTACTAGGAGAAAATGCATTTTTTTAATTGATTCTAGTTATATTCAAAGAAAAATACAGAATTAACAGAAAGAGGAGGGATTTACTGTCTTGGCAATAAAGATAAGACAGACATAACTGGTAGGTGCGAGGCTCAGCATCCATGTTCCCTTTCTGCAACACAACGTGGCCCTACTTCCATCCCAGACTGACGCATAGTGATACTCTGCTGCCCACTTGCTGTCTTCTGAATGATGGCTAAATTAGACTGGACACTGATGTCTATAGTGGAAGACGGGGATAGAGAAACTGGATTACATGTGCGGCTGTCAGTATTCAAACTCAAAACACTGAGCATACAGGAGCAGGGCAGTTGCATCTAGGACACGCCCGACTCCTCAACTATAAAGAAAAAACATCTGGATAGCATCCAAACGCACCATGCATCAACACCCATCCATCCACCCACACACACACACACCCACACATACACACACACATTCTAATGAAGCCCCGGTAGTGCCGAAGAGCAGCAGGGAGCGGCGCGGATCGCCGAAGACAAGTGTGTGTCTGTGCTTTCGTCGCAGTGTGTGTATGGGTGTGCGAGTGTGTGCGTCTCCGGCGGGATAATTATGGCGCTCCTCGGCAGCTGAGCGTGCCAGATGTACTGGGAGAAGGAGAAGGAGGTGGTGGGGGAGGAGGACGAAGAGGAGGAGGAGGAGGCGCGGAGCAGAGCAGAGAGGGAGCCCAGCACCAGGAGCAATGCAGCCGGGAGCATACAGAGTGTTATGTGAATACATTAGAGTGAATGTGTTTCTATGCACTGATGTGTGTCGGCGTGTGTGCCTGTACCTGGGAATGTTTGCTGTATCTGTGTTTGTGTGTGTGTGTCTGCAGAGGATTCTCAGTATGAGTATTTCCAGACGGATGTCCATGTCATTACGCACCAATACTGTGTGCGTGTGCGTGTGCGTGTGCGTGTGTGTTTGGCACGGCCAGTTTTGTTTCTTGCCATCCACCATTAGCAGGTTGGCTCCTTCACAAGTGAGTGTCTCATCCAGGAGAGATACGAGGATGAAGAAGAACAGAGAAGATGTGATGAGGACATGCGTTGATGGAAAAGTAGAGTGGTCACAGGAGGAGAGCGGAATAAAGTAAACTAAGGGAAGAAAAGTGGCCAAATTCCGTAAATGACTTTTCCCCCCTAAAACACATGAAATGACAGTTCAATATTAGCATAATGACTGTAATTATTGTTATGCTGTGGGTGGAGAGGGGGCTCACTCAGTGTTTAGGCCCAACTCTTTGTGTCCAATCTACTAACCTACAGCGAGTCATCTGACTACCAAGCCTTTGAACAGGATTTACCCCCACCTGATGGAGCGCTGCAGCTCAGTTCTATGCTGTGTAGGACATTGTGAGTATTGCTGGTTCTACTGCAACGACTTCAGCTGTTCAAAATATGTGCCTTTGGAGGTTACTTATTGCATGTGTAGCGCCTTGGATCCTGTTTAGGCAGAAATAACATAGCACTTATTTTGGTGATTTGTGATAAGTAAAACAAAAATGTCTGGTTCCAGATCCTTTTGCTGTCCACATCTCTGATTGTTTTTTGTTTTTTTGCCATTCAAATAGATTCGGTGTTGTGATCTTTAATGACTTTTTTCCATGGTTGAACAAACGGCCGAGTCAATCCGATCTTCCTGGTCTGGATGAATAGCAAAGTTTCAGCTGAAATCTGCCAATTACTCTATTACAACGTTGATTGATGGATCCCACTTAATAATAATAAGATAAAATCAAATAACTCCCAGAGCTTAGTGCGATACATGTCAATCTACCAGTATGGCAGAACACTGCATATTGTTTGCAGTAAATGCACATACAGACTATTTAAAAGCACGCAAGCTAAAAGCAATGAAGGAAAGAAAAAAGTAAAGAAGGGAAGATAGATTTAAGAAAGACGGGTAGAAAGGAAGACATTCTCTCCACTGTGGCTTGCTTTGTCACCTTGTGAGGGGTCGGGGAGGGGGCAATGCACCTTGGAAATTACTGAAACCAGAATGCATTAATTTGTCCAGGACGATGTGTGTGCATGGCTGTGTGTGTGTATGTGTGTATGTGTGTGTTTTTGTCAGAAGGCCTTTGTACTGCAATAAACAGAACAGCCTGGTCGACATCTGTTTAGAGACGAAAGATAAGAGCGACCGTGTGTACCGTTGTTTCCACCTTTCTCTCTTCCTCGCTCTCACTCCTGCCTTCTCCTGTCTTCTGTCGTGTAATTAAGAGCCAACGAAAACCCTTCAACCTCTCCCAGCATGTCTTTGCGTCCCGCCTCATGCTGTGCGGTTGCTCGTCTTTAAACCATATTCCCTTTCTCTCCATGTAATGGATTCTACGGCCGGACTGAGACAGGATTTTAGTCCGTTGCTGAATCCAACAGCTAGCAGAGGAGCTCACTGATACTCCGCTTGATGATGAATCAGGATTTGTAAGTCTGGATTTACCAAGACTACCAAACTAAAACATACATGGGCTTGTTTTGTTTGTCTTTGGGCCAAATTATCATTATTTTATTTTATGTTCTACTGCAAGTCTTGTTTCATCCCCCGTCTGTCACCCCAGCAGCTTGTGAAACAAAAACCACTTGATTGGTAAATGAACCACCAGTGGCAACAGGCCCAAACATACAGTATGTGTGCCAAGCACATGGTCTGTGTATTCAAAGCCAGATTACAGTGAAGCAGGAATCCAGAAAATGATGATCACATCCATGTGGGCTGTACATATCGCATTGCACTGACTCAATCTTTCACAGTGTGTTGTTGGAGTCACCCACACTGTTACCCCTGTCTCAGACGCTCTGCTCCGATGGAATGTGTCTGGTCGGCACAAACAGCAGGAAGTCAGCTGTACTGTGACACCAACAAAATGTCAAGATGGTGTCATAAAAGTTAAAAGGGCACATTACATTTTTTTAAAGTGTGTAGACTCATTGTGTAGACTCATTTAGATGAGTCTAGCTTTCAGAGTTTACTTTAGAATTTAAAGCGTGAATAAGCAGTGAGTCATTCATTTACTTTCCCAGCTGCATCATGAACAGTACAGCTGGGAAGTCCTTCAGTGGTGGGAAACATTTTCAGATGGTTTACTTAAGTAAAATAACTAATTCCACACTGTACAAATACTCTGTTACAAGTAAAAGTCCTGCACCAAAATCTGTATTTAAGTAAAAATATGTAAGTATCTTTAGGTAAATGTGAATAGTATAAGTACTCCATGCCAAAGAAATTGTGATTAATCAGATAATCCTTTCAGCTGTACTTGTAGGTCTGCATATTTTTGGGTAATCTGATTTACAACAAAACATCTTGTTTTATTAACTCCATGTATTTTGTGTACAAACACCTTAATCTGTAAAGTAACTAAAGTTGTCAGATGAATGTGGAGTAAATAGTACAATATTTCCCTGAGAGATGTATTGGAGGAGAAGTAGAAAGTGGCATGAAAATGATCTTAAATTTGTACTAATTAAGGTTGCATGATATGAGTAAAATATCTAATTGTGATTATTTTGACTGATTTTGCAATTACGATATGATTCACAATATTGGAGGGAATGATCATGATTTTATCATTCTCATTTTCATTGATTATAGTGTGATTTTTGCAAGGATCTGTACCAAGAAAAGAGGTTTTCTGTAGTCCTAGTACTAAGTACAGCACTTAGTACTGAGTAAATGTACTTAGTGACCACCACTGCAGTCCTTCAGAACAAAGGTTCAGAACATCATGGTTCTCACTATGTCAGACCGGCTTCAGTGTTTTGCACTCAATTCTAATAAAAATCTAAAAACAAGGGCAACCGCCTTCATAACTATATTCTCTATTATCGCCATATATCTGGCTCTCTCCTGCTCTCTATAGCTACACCCATGTTGTTGTGTTCAACCATTGACTGAGTAAACCAGTGTCACCTGTCCATCTACCAGCTGCATAAAAACCATACGCCGACATATAAAACTCCCACAGCGGACAGTTTTTTTTGTCTGTCTGGCACCATCTCCCCCTCTCTCTGCTGGTTCAAACAAGGCTAGCAAGGTGACCCTGAATCACAGGCTGTGTGAGTGTGCGCGTATGTGTGTGCATCTATCAGTGTGTGTTTCACGTGCCTCTGTGAGCGCACTTATCTGCACACGTGTGTGTACAGTCCCAGTAATTAACACCAGCCACTAATGAAGTCCAGCTGCTCGGCAAGAGGACTGAGCGTGAGCCAAAATCTGCGAGAAATCGCTCTCATCCTCTCTGTCTCTCTCTCTCTGTCTCTCCCTTCCAACACACTCTCCTTCCATCTCTCACTCTCTGGCTTTATTCAACCTGATCCCCCTCTCCACACCCACACTCTCACTTAATTTCACTCTATTGATCTGCATCCAGTTGTCTCTTTCTCCCTTGCCTCTTCCCTCCATGTCCTCTGCACATTCTTTCCCTGGATCGGTCTGTTTGCCCTCCTACTGCTTTCCGTCAGTATGAATCTACTCAATTGATCTGTAATCGCCACTATTTCTGTCAACAGCTCGTTTTCTGGAAGTCTCAATTTTCTCACTTACATTCTGGCGATGTACAGTATCCCTTTTTTGACTGGCGTTTGTGTGTCGGCCCCTTCTGTACTCCATAATGTTCCCCTCTGTCCCATCATGTTACGCTCACAAATCTGCTTTCTTTAGTTTCTGATTACTCCTCCTACTCCATATATAGCACTTTTTATAATGGCAATATTATTTCATACTGCATACATTTGAATAGATGTTACACTGTTTAATTTGTGTTCCGCTCTGTTTATGTATTCACATACTTTACATACACAGACAGAACTCAATGAGGGCAAAAAAAAATCTATTTCCTACTAGTCCCAAAACATTTACTAGCAGAGAATGAATACTGAAATATTTAACTTCATTAAAAGGGAAGTTCACTATCGATTACATTTTAGAGCGGATCCAAATCATCATGATGCTTTGAAAGTGTAGAGTATGTTCATACAAACAAATACAGAAGCATACATAACACGTAAGTATGGACACACATGGACACACACACACACACGGTTTTAACCTGTCGCACTTCATACATATCATACACGCATACCGTAGTAACGTATCCTTGTCAAAGCCCCAACCTGATGCATTACTACACAGGCCCAAGCTCTCTCCCACACACAGACTCTCACTCGCTACCAGCTGTGACAGATGTGCCTGTCACAGGAGAAAATGAATTCAAAATAGTTAGTGAATTAAGCAGGGAGTTAATTGTTGCTTGGCCCCTGTTTATGAAGCGCATAAAGGCAAAGCGCCTTGTTTGTCTTGTGACAATTAGCCAGCAGAGATAGAATGTGTATGTTAGTGTGTGAGTGTGTGTGTAATTGTCCTGTTCTCTTTAGCAGCTGGTGCAGCCACACCTGGACGGGTTGAAAGAGAGAGAAAGAGAGAGAAGAGAGGAATGCAAAGAGAGGTTTCAGGTACAGTGTAGTATATAGCCTTCATCTTTGGCCCCCCACCACACACACCCCTACCTACCTACCTACCTACCTACCTACCTACCTACCTACAGATGGCTAATAAAGACATCACTCACACAAAGCAGACAACTTCTATACATGAGTTAAGATAGCTGATGTTGCGTGTACGAATATTCTCACAGGCAAACATGAACATGACACACAAATGCTCACGCTCACACACGCACACGAACGCACGCACGCACGCATACACACACGGTGTTCTGATGCCTATCCGGATTGGGTCTCTCCCAGTCTATTTGTCAGTGTGTCCTATTAGGTTTCCAAACAGCTTGTAATGACTGGTAAGAAGAAGAAGGTAAATCAAGCGAGAAGACGACAAAATGAGCTCTCCAGGGGCCCACCATGCTCCTAGCCTACAAAACACACACAAACACTAACAATTGTGTCAGTGTATTCCTACACAGTCGATTAAAAAATAAAAGACAATGGCTGGTTATGAAAGGGACTGCTTTCTTTTAGGGGTGTCAAAGGTTAGAGAAATATATAGAATAAAGGATGACAGAGAAGGAGTGAAAATGTCATATAATGAACAATAAATGGTGAGTAAATAAGACTCTGCTAATAAATTATTGGTTTTATGAGAGTGTTACACAGATGAATCAACCCCTAAATCAAATTGAACCCTTCTACACAGATAACAGGCAACCACATTATGTTTTGTTCTTCCTGTTTGGAGGTCAGAAATGCATGCACTAGTTTTTCCAAACGGATTTAAACTTTAAACTTTGGATGACATATGGAATTTTTAGCATTAATACACTAGTACACCAAAGAGAAGACTAAGGTTATACTGGAGAGGTTCTAGTTAGGATAATGCGTATGTAAATGTGTAAATGTGAAGCAGAGTGATGCTGAAATAAGATCCCATGTATTCAAATTCCCTGAATGAATTAAGGTTAAGTATTTAAAAATGATTACAATATTCAGAAACATTATCTTTTATTCTTTGGAAATTAGGAAGGCATAAAGATCGTACCGCAAATGTAAAGCACTGTTGTCATTTTATTTTTCTCATTATATGGGGAAAAAAATTATAATTTCCTTTTTTAACTTCTATTCCATTAAGATAAATCTATTTCATGACAGACACAGATTCTTGTATCTTCTTTTATTTACATATGCCTATATATGCCCCCTCTCATCTTTCATCCTCCCATCCTTCTTCTCTCCTTCATCTAGCTCTCTCCCCCTCTCTCTCTAATCCCTTGTCTCTTCATCATCACTCCCTCCCTCCCTCTGGTGTCACGGCTCGCTGGCTCCAGGTGGCGAGGGAGGGAGGGAGGAGGGGAGGGACGTAGCGAAGGATGGAGGGAGGGACGGAAGACAGGAGGAGGGGGATGTGCTGTCATCTGTTCCTATGTTCATACCATCACAGTGCAGACCAACATCCTGCTCAGTACTCGGCACATTCAAGTACAGATCTGCTTTTGAACCTTTTTTTTTCTCACTCCCATCAGCTAAACATTACATTGAACTAACTGAAGCTTTTTTCAGGACAACATGAACCAATACGTGACTCAGGAGAGGGTGCCCAAATGCCAAATAAACACTCTATTGGGAAGAATGTAAAAGATTAAATGTAAATTTTTCCATGAAGTAACAGTATTAATGTCAGGCATGCTAGACTCTGCTATGTTCAAAATGGTGAGAATAACTTGCTTTATAGTGACTGCATTTGATTCAGCACTTGGCCATTCAAATACAGATTGTCTACTTTTTTAAATAATTTTCAAAAAGTCTTTCAGAAAAGACACTTGTGCCTGGGACAGGATAAGCAATTTTCCGGCAGTACTTTGTAGCATTTTTTCAGACTGTTTGACAAGCCGTCAACTTCAACATACTTTTGGTTCAGGGAAATATTGAAATTCTCCTGTTCAGTCTCATATTTGTGAAATGCTACGCCATGACATCAGTTTCCGGTATGACCGGTAAGCCCCAAAAACATAAGTGGAACGCTTTCCTTCAGTCCAGAGCATTAGTGCAGACACAATCACACACCAACAACACAGATTATAGAGTCTGTAGCCTATTATATCAGGTGCAGCAGGGCAGAAGAGAACAACAATGTTGCTAGCCGGTGGCAAGGACACACCACACACACACACACACACACACACACACACACGTGAACCCTAAACCACATTATCCACCTCCATTGACTCTAAAAGCTTCTTATTCGCCTCATTAAGTCTTCAGTGACACAAAGTAACCACACCAGACCCTGCGTACTATCACATGCGCATACAAACAGTTAGGTGTGTGTGTGTGTCTGTCTGTGTGTGTATGTTTGCCTGTGTGTGCGTGTCAAAAAGGAAAAAGGGGGGAAGAAAGGGAGAAGGGAGTGGAGGGGCACTAGGAAGCACAGAAAGCTGTGTGCACAGACACACAGCAGCCCTTGGGGCCGCTGCTTAGACAGCAGACCGACATTACTAGTCAAGCGCATCACAGATTTGACTGCAGGCTAATAGACAGGCTGAATGCAGAATGACTATTCTGCATTGGCAGATCGGTGCAACCTCAAGGAACACAATTAAAGTGAACGGAGTTCATTTAATGCTTTACTCCACACAGTTTTTGGTCTGCTGAGGTGAAATTGAAAAGTGAAAGTGCTCATGATACTAGTCTAAAGTACCTCACTTCATTCAGAGACATTTAAGAAAAAAAGATATCAGCTCCAGCATTTTTAAAAGGGTATATTCAGAGTGAACTGATAGCGACCCGGCTGTGCGCATGTATCTGGCCAACAAGAACAATATTTAAAAAGTATGAATGTGAATAGGGAAGGCTACCTAACACTATTAGAGTGCATTGATGTAAATAGGTAAGTAAAGCTCATGCTGAGGACACATCATTAGCCACAACACTCCACAGGGAGCACTTAGATCCAGGTGAGTGGCCACTCGATACCTCCAAGGCATCTGCATGTGCGTGCGTGCTTTTGCATGCACGAGCGTGCATGTGCGTGTGTGCGTGCGTGCTTGTGTGGTAGTGTGTGTGTGTGTGTAGTGGTGGGAAGGACAATGAAGCATGCAGCTAGCAGCAGGGATTGGGGTGAATGAGGATGTAAGGTGAGGGGTAATTGTTCAAAAATCTGGCTTAAATGTGTTAAATTCAAAATCATCCCCAAGGGATACAGTTGAAGAGAGTTTTTTTATTAGTTTTTATTATGCACATTGATTTTTGAGAAAATAGCGTGACTTTTAGCGTAATAAGTAAGCTGTTTCTTAGTTACTCCACATCATGCAATGTGGCTTTTACACATAGTTGCTGACAATATGGGATTTGCCAATATATTGTTTTCATCTATATATCTCTCTCTCTATATATATATACATAGAAAAAAATCAGGACAATGAAATGCTGATGGGCAGGCAGTGAGACAGCACAATGCTGCCTTGCTCATAGTGCGAGCTAAGGAGACAGAAAGGGGACAAACCTGGCCGACAGGTGGGCTCTTCTATGGGCCATCCAATAGGCAGGTGGGGGGGGAGAGCGGAGGAGAGAACGGGCAGGGTTAGTAATACGTAGTGTGAACGTGGTGTGAGTGGGGGTGGAAAAAAGTTGATTTATAACTTGATAGAGAACACAAAATTAACGGGTTTGGAGAAGAGCCATTTCTCCTCAATTGAATTGTAGACAACTTCTGCTTGACAAGAAATTAATACCACGTGAAAGGCAGAAAATGTAAATCTATTTGATATAACATGACTGTTTAGTTCTGTTGTGCTGGTAGGGCCAAAAACTGTAGAATACTTCCCACACTCTCAGTAGCTACGGCATAACTACGGCGACACCTAATGCAGACGTATAATTAAGACGTAAAGCCGACTTCTTAGTGACAGAAAGGAGGTAAACAAAAAGAGGGAGGAGAGTTTGTGAAAGAAGGATGTTGGGGCAGGACATTTAACCAAAAGTATTAAGAGAGAGAGAGAGAGAGAGAGAGAGAGAGAGGAGGAGAGAGAAGAGAGAGAGAGAGAGAGAGAGAGAGAGAGAGAGAGAGAGAGAGAGAGAATGGTGTATAATGTCAGATCAAAGTAAGGGCTACAGTCAGTACGCTAATTGGAGATTGGTCAATGGAAAGGGGAGAAAGCATGCTGTGTGTGGCTCTTTTTGCGCACATGCAGCATGTGTTTGGTGAAGACACACATAGTAATTTGGGGGTTTTGCGTGTGTGTGGTGTTTTGTGTGTGTGGTTTGGGGGGTGTGTGTGGTGTGGTCGAAAAGGAAGGGAGTATGTGTGTGAGTCTACATTGTTTTGAGAAGTGAGGCCTCATGCTGTGAAATCTAGACTAAGGTGATTAGTAAAGCATTAGTGGCTGCATGCAACACTCAGAACATGCTGTCAAGGACCTTATTTAGGGGTGTGTGTCTGTGTTTGTGTGCGTGTCTGTGTGGTCCTCACAAAGACTTTGAGTTTGAATTTGAGTTGTAGACTTTCAGAAGCAAGATACGTTTGCAAAGTGAACACATTCTCATTAGTCACCCCTTGAGTAATTAAGTAGGTCCCAGTCAGGATTTCTTTATCTTCTTGCATTGGTATAATTTATAAGGTATAACACATTAGTGTTTATTTTTGTGGTTTGCTTTAAAACCACAAGCTGGATGTCATAGTTTACCTGCTTTTTTGTGCTGTTACATGACTGCAAGTGTTTAACGTGATCTACATTCAACAACTCAACAGGGACAGGTAGGAGTATTGGGGTGGCAGCTGGCGTGTTTTGATTGCATACAGGCCCAACTGGACAACATACTGTGTTAAAACACAACACCCACACCACACAACCACACACACACACACAACACACACACACACACACACACACACACACACACACACACACACACACACACCACACCACCACACACACACACCCACACACACACACACACACACACAACACACAACACACACTTAGTTCTTCATGATGTGTCAGCTGCACAGCCGAAAACAAAAACCTGTCAAAAATTGTTGCGGCGTGGTCCAAGGAGAAGTGAACACATGGAAACAACGACACATACACATACAATGACAGGAGGGGGCAGAATGTTACAAAGGAAAAACAAAGACGGCATGCTTAAAACACTAAACCGCGCATTACAAAATAGGGAGCTACTGCATTCCTTATATTAACATGCCAAGCCTAGGTGAGGATGATATAAAGAAAAAAAGAGCAAAAGATATACATTTGGATGGTACAGGTGACTTCATTGGGCCACAGATACAGATATGAGCGTGTGCGTTTTTTATTTGTTAAAATTAGCTAATCTGACTGGGCAGCTGGGCAGTTTATTGCCATCCCTCTTTTTTAGCGCCGCCCTCCACCACCCTCGGCTCTGCCTTTGGTATAATTTATAAGGTATAACATAAGGTTATTTATAAGGTTTGTTTTAAAACCACAAGCTGGGTGTCGTAGTTTACCTGCTTTTTTGCCCAATACATGACAGTGAGTGGTCAAAGTGATCTACATTCAACACACACACACACACTTCCTCTCTATCTCTGCTGGCTAATTGTCACAAGACAAACAAGGCGCTTTGCCTTTATGTGGTTCATAAACAGGGGCCAAGCAACCAATTAACCCAGTTTAAATTTCACAAGTCACTCACAAACAACAAACACCACACACACACCACACACACACCACAAAACACACCACACACCCCCACACACACACCCGTTAGTAACCACAAATTCTGTCTTTACTACACACACAGGGAAAAAAGTTTTCATGATGACAGCGGCACATCACTGTCTCTCATCCGGCACGAACATCCCTCACAGTGCCCCCCCCCCCCTCCCCTCCCAGTGGGGTCAGCCAAAAACACAAATAAATACTTTCTACATTTCTTTTCTTATCTCCACTTCTCCAAGCTCTCCCCTCCCCTCCCACCTGCTACAGTTTTGGGCTAGAAAACAATGAATACCAGCTCTTTGATCACACCACCACACCCACACACACACACACACCCCACCACACACACACACACACCCAAAACACCACACACACACACAAAAACACACACACACACCCCACACACACACCACACACAACACACACACCACACACAAAATTTCACTAATAATGGTAAAAAAAAAAAGTAGCTAACTAAGAAACGCATTATAATTTCCGGATTTTTAAACTGTATTTAAAGGCACAGACAGGATGTAACCTTATATCTCTCTCTCTCGCTCTCGCTCTCTCGAGAAAGTACTGAGTTCGGTACCCAACCCTAACAATCGCTTATAATGAGTTTTTCTTTCTATAGTGCTAGTGCGTTGATGTCAGTCTGGTGCATTCTGGGAATTTCAGGGGTTAATCCTGTAACCCTAACCCTGGTGACTAGGTGATAGTTAGGTGTACATTTGGGTCTTTAAGAGAGTTTCTCTCATTGTATTCAGTTTAACCATCACATTGAAATGTGACATTGTGACAATGTGGTTATTTCTTTGTTTTGTCATCTACTAAGCAATGTCCTCTCTGTCCTCTGGTTGCACCATGTTAGTGGCCTGGGTCAATGAGCACACTCTAGTCACCACCTCCCATGAACAGTCCATCAAGCAGTGGACTGTTAAATACTGAGCTGCAAGCAGACAAACATCCACATCTCCAGGGAGAAGGACTACTGTAGAATTCAAACTTTTCCTTCTTTTTTCATTTTTGTAACTGTATTTTCACTATCCATACGGTGTCCTATACTGTCTGTAAACACATGGATATGGCTGGGGAAAGCTCCTATTAAAAATAAAAAATAAAAACACTTGACCAGAATAAGTGTTCCCTGAAATCCACTGCAATCATTTTTTGTTTCCTGAGAAACAAATAAGCCAACATTGTCTGAAATTGTCTGAATATATCATCAGGCTTTTATTTTATGAATTTGGTGACACGTACGTGTAATACTACTGCCTC
The DNA here is from genome assembly GCF_008692095.1 of Etheostoma spectabile. Lineage (NCBI taxonomy): Eukaryota > Metazoa > Chordata > Actinopteri > Perciformes > Percidae > Etheostoma > Etheostoma spectabile. Next base: position 22,402,732 of record NC_045740.1, on the reverse strand, counting down.
TGAAACTAATTAAAGGCAATTAGTAAATATGTTTTGGTAAAACTAACTTCACCTAATGGTGGAGCAGTGAAACTTGATGATTCCTCCTCAGCGCTATAGTTTCCTCTTTAGACTTCTCACTTTGACCCTCTCTTTCTTTATCTGCTTGAATGTTGTCTCTCTGTCTCTATCTGACAGCGTAATTAACAGGACCATAGGGTGCACCATGTATTACCCATGGAGCAATGTGACAATCACAATACTGGCCTCGATAAGCCAAACTCCCTCCTCTCTGTTCCCTCGACCAGTCGAAACGTGTCGTGATCATGGACTGAATTTGAGGCAGCCTTCTTCATGTTTAATGCTTTTTTAGATTTTCTTCTTCATGCACATTTTTCAGTGGCACACAAACAGGCAGACAGGCTGAGAGCTAGTCTAATGCCTTAGGGTGTTTCACTGAACCATGTGAGAATATCAGAAGTGACACAAGCACACCTGCCAGTGGCAGAGTTATTGAATGTGAGAGCTGATGGTAAAACATGCACGTGTGTCCTGATGAGACTAGTAGACAGGCAGTGACACCTTCCCAAAGGTGATAATGGGGGTTGTCATAAATGAAAAAAAAGAGGATTAAGGTGAGGAGAACTGAATGAAGAAAAAAAGAGAAGAATTTGACGAGGTAACACTTTCACACCGTCACATATTGTGCCTTGTTAGGACCTTGTCTTGTAGCCAGATACACTATATCCAAATTTTGTCTACAGTGGAGACAATTGCATTTGAGTTAGTCAATAGGACAATGGAATACTGCTTAATGGAAGAATTAAACTTCTGAGCTTTTATTCATAATTGTGCACTGTCATCTGATTACACAAGACACATGTTAAAGCGAGGAGAGAACAGAGCTCAAGAAAATGAGAGAGCTACAGTGAAGGCGAGAAAATGAAAGATGACATGAAATGAAATTACCGTCTTTTTTTGATCTCGTGGATTTGGCACCACCAAAAAGATATACCAAAGATCTTTCTCTTTAGTATCTGCTTTTTCTTAGGATGGGGGCGGGTAGGGTTGTAGGAAATGTAATAAAACAGACATAATACTTAGAAATAATCTGCATCAAGTTCATAATTAATCTGTGCTAGGTTTTCACACAATTAGCACGTTAATTAACCCGTGCCATATTTTTGTGTGTGTGTGTCTGTGTGTGTGAAGGGGGTGTAGGGGATCCAGGAAAAAGAAGGAAAAGGGCATAAGAAAAAGGCAGGAGGAGTTACTTCAGAAATCAGTGAAGAGGTTAGGTAAAAGATAAAAAAGCAAGTTGGAATATTGCCCAATCCCCCAAAACTACGGGAGATTTGGATATCGTAGATTTGGGATTTTGGATATCGTAGATTTATATTTGAACACAACACACATATATATATATATATATAGATTAATAATAAAATATATATTATATAATATATAATATTATATATATATATATATATATCATATATAATATATACATACATACATACATACACACACAAAACACACACACACACACTGGTTTTACAGACTGATACTTTCTAAACTTAGACTGTTTTAGCTGTTCTATTTTATGTATTTCCAACTTAAATCAATTTATCCACATATTTATGATTATTATCTAAAATCTCATTGGTAAATATTTTCTAAAAGCACCAATTGTCTAAGCAACAATAATGTCGCATACGTCTGTAGGTATTTAAGAATTCAAGATATCTGATTTCTCCACTTGCCCAGCCCTACTTTGTGTGTATTCCTTTATGTGTGCATGGTAGGACAGTGTGTCCGTGTGTTTGTGCATCTGTGATTCTTTGTGTGAGACAGAGAGTGTATGACTGTGTGTGAGTGAGTGAGAGAACGTTTGGCTTCTACAAGTTCTTACTGTTATACAATGGCAAATATAAGCTGCCACACACACACACACACACACACACACACACACACACACACACACACACACACACACACCACACACACACACCACACACACACACACACACACACACACACACCACACACACACACACACACACACACACACACACACACCACACACCACACACACACACACACACACACACACACACACACACACCTCAGAGTACATCAGTGACTCTGGGATTGCCTGTCAGGTCTGGCGAGAAGGGCTGAGGGTGGGGGAGTGCAGAGCGTTTGTTGCTCAGAACGACTTGCAGGTCCACCTCGTTAATCTCCATGACGACAGAGATGCTAAGGCAGCAAAGAGCAGCGAACGCAAAACACTGGCACAGGGGAAGCTCATAAAAGAACACTTTGAACAACAGAGGTAGTTTTTAGTTCAAGTCCACCTATAACAGCTGAACTCACAAACAATTCTGTAACACCTTTTCTGATTTATTTATTATTCTACTTCATGCAAAAGAAGCTGACCAGACAAATAAAAATGACTAAAGGTACACACTTATGTCATACACATAGAATATACTTTGGCTTTTGATCATGCATTACATTGTTCCAGGCAGAGAACACTACATCAGGGTGTTTTTGTTGTCCTAGTCAACCGCAGAAAACGTCTCCTTAAACTGAAATTGTTGGCTTTGTAAAGAAAATTAAGAAGAAAAAGACTTCTTTGCTCACTTCCTTAGTGTCTGCTGAGTGTGTTACTCAAAGGCCTAGGTGTCATATATACTGTACATTTCTTCACTTAGCAACCCCGCCATACATTTCTGTATACTTTGAGCACAAATACAAATACTGAATTTAACTTTAAGCGGCTAATACTTTTGTAAAAACCTAAAGTTATATAAAATGTATCTATGTACTCTAACAACCTCACTCCTTAAAATCCAGTACGATGATGATAGCCAACATACAATATCTACTAAAATGATACAGTATATAAAATCATGGATAACCTCGACTCTCGTCCGTGTTAACTCGCCACACCTGCAGCGGCATCACATGCTATGTGGTGTTGGACTTCTTCCAGGCCAAGCTATGTGGTGAGTGGTGAATAGCCAAATGTTTAATGTTAGGAGTGAATATCTGAAACTTGTCATTGTGTTCCTAAAAGATGTCTCTAGTTACACTCAACGTCTAAAGTATTATCTGTAATGTGGAGTGTTTTCTAAGTCAAGTAATCCAACCCTCACAGGTGTAGCCAAGTGGCAAATTGCATAGCAGCTGGTCCAGGCAGTCAAAAGTCAAGTAAAAACGAGCTCTTCATTTCACCTGTCAGTCTCCCACCTGTGTGGTGTGTGTGTGTGTGTGTGTGTGTGTGTGTGTGTGTGTGTGTGTGTGTGTGTGTGTGTGTCTAGCTGCTGTATCTTCTAGTGTTTATATTAAATGTGTGAGGGGAGAACACAATTGCAATGGTTGTGGTGTTAACCCAATAGAAAAAACATGGAGACAGTCACAGAAGCCGAAATGCAATATCAACACAGACACACACTCACTCACACAAACACTAGAGTATAAAAAAAGAGTATAACACAAACAGAGTGGAAGAGCTGCGCCTCACTCACCGATCATGTGATTAGCGACGTGAATCTGAATCTCCCTTTCCGTCTCAAACGTCATTTGGCATTTAATACACTGGTAGGTCTTTTTCTGGAAGATAAAGACACAGAAACACAGAAGAATATTTTTCTTTCAGGTTACATAAGTTACAACACATAGAAAAATAATATTTAATTTCAGTATCTGAAATACAGCAAGTTATTATCTTTAACAGAAGATTGCGTTTGAAAGAAGTATGATATTTTGTAACAAAAAAGTTTTATGATTGCCCTGTTTCTTATTTTGCTCTCAACTCTCAACATGCAAGACATGTGAACCCTACAAAGTGTCACTATCAAGCAACACTAATCAAGCAACAATGAAAGTCCAAGTCTTTGGGAAAGGAAGATGAAGTGCACGCACGGGCATGCACGCACACACGCGCACACACACGCACACACACACACACACACACACACACACACACACACACACACACACACACACACACACACACAAGACCTCTGCAGTGGAAGAGAGAGACAGTAATGAATGAGGGAGGGAGTGTGTGAACAGGAGAAAGATGGGGGGAAGAAGCAATGAAACAGAAACAGAAGGAACGAGTGTCAAAGAAAAGAGGACACAAGAGAAAGAAAGAGATCCAGAAAGAGGCAGAGAAACAAGGGTGAGAGACACAGAAACAAAGAGAGAGAGAAGCAGAGGCTCTGCTTATCCATTCATAGCACACAGCAATCACTCATGCACAAACACATACAAAATACACAAAGGCCCCACTTCCACTATCTCTCTGCTGCTTTAGCCTATCTCACCCCACACACACACACACACACACACACACACACACACCCCAACACACACACACACACACACACACCACACACACACAAAACACACACACAACACACACACACACACACACACACACACACACACACACACACACACACACTACTTTGTCTGCTTTGTGCTGTTAGACTAAGCAGAAACAAAGATGCAGGTAAGACAGAGGGTCCATGGGAACGGCTTCTATCACGCACACGCAAACACACATATACACATACACACACACACACACACAAGTACACACACTCACACACATAGACACGCGGCAAGTCCCGGGGAGCCTGACTGTCAATATCAAGTAGAGCGAACATATCCCACAATGCCTCAGCATGCCCCAGCCGCAGGACCCAGTGGGGCTCAGCTGACACACACCGACATACACACAGGCACATGTATGCAAGCTACAGACACAAAATCAGAAGAACGCACAACACTTCCCACACACGGCTCACGCAAACATACAGTTCAGCAGGATTGTGGAGTCTCCTTCACTTCTGAAAATGTCTCCCTCTGTTATATGTGTGATGTTGTATTCTTATTAACATGCATTTCAAATACAGTCCTTCCCACATTTGCATTGTGTAATGTTTTAAGGGGGACTGTCATGCGTGGGTGCTACGGTGGATTCCCTACCAAAGTTTACCCAAGACGCAATTGGCAAACAAATAACTACAAGCAACTTTACGCCCCGCACACCAATCATCTTTCATTCATACATTGTTCCAACGTGTCTGGTTGATGGTGTGGTCCTTGCTGCTTTTGAGGAGCACAATAGAGGTATTAACGTGTAAGATGTAAGTATTTGAGTAGATACTTTTAAATTTAAATTTTTGTTGTTTGTTGTTGTTTATCTGTTCACATTACCAAACCCCTTCCTCACTTTAGTTATGTAGTAGTTTGGTAATGCCAAACACCTGGTTTAAGAAGAAAGCCTCATCTCAGTCTATCCTGTCTCACCTTGGGTGCAGGTGAAGCCTCCGCCTTCTTTCCAGCTGCACTGGTCTCAGGGCTGACCTCAGGGTGATCTGTCTGGACGTGACTCTCTAAGTCCTCCACGCTTTCAAACTTCACTCCACACTCTGGACACCTCAGCCCGGCGATGGCCTTCTCTCCCTGCGTGTCCCCTGGCGTGGCAGCTCCTCCCTGGTTGGGGCTCTGGCCATTCGTACCCCTGATTTGATTGGACATTTGATTTGTTTTAGATGATTTTAGTGATCAAAAACTTCTGCTTAACAAAGCTTTGGCTTGTCCCATCTGAGCTCAACACAGGCTTCCTGCCCTTTAAGGCGCCAGTAATTGGAATAGGGGCAGAAAGTCAGCAATTAATTAAGTTACAGCATGTATTGATGACTTAAGTATTTCTATAACACACGCCAGGATCCACGCGGTTGATAAGTTGGCTACCCACCTGCTCATGCAGCCGGCACACAGGCCATAAGGCAGACCGTTAACATCCAGCTTCACCAGCTCCCCTTTGTTCTTGAACTCTTTTAGGCAGAAGGCGCATTTATACAACTTGTGCTGCTGCAGCTGCCCGTTGGGGGATGAAGAGGCTGAACCGTTCCCTCCACCTATTCCTCCATTCCCACCGCCTCCTCCAGTGCCTCCAAGTGCAGAACCAGTGGAGAGCTTCTGCATGTGGAAGGTGCCGTGGATCTTCAGCTCCAGGGTGGAGGTCACGGTCTGCATGCAGACCACGCAGCGGAAGCCGGTGAGGGAGTTGCGGAGGTCGGGGTGCATCTGGCAATGCTCTATAAACTCCTCCTCACTCTGCAAGGGCATCTTACAGATTCGACAGGTACCTGTGTCCAAGCTCTTACTGTGGGTCACCTGCAGAGAGGGAAATTATGAACATAATGATGCACAAAGTAGTGAGAAATTAAACCTTTTATGAAAGCACGGAAGCGTATACAGACATATAAAGACACTGCTGTTGTAATGACTGAATGCAGCTGCATTACACAATACCCTTTTGGAATATGTTTCCTGTAGTGGGGTACAGCACAAATTGCCTCTCTTAGGACAATTTAACATTCTAATTTCAGAGCATCCAAAGACGTTCCAGGATCAAAAGACAGATACACAGACGGAAAGCAACAACAAAGTCACACAAGAGAAAGGCAAACAAAAATAAAACAAAACAAGTGTGTCTACATAGATGGCTGTGTTGTTATACCTGAGGGTACCTTGACTGCATTTGTTTCCTCCATATAGACATCCAAATGACATGCTAAAACGTGGATACCTCCAAAGCCACGTACATAGCCACACAAATGTACAGGCTGGAACCCAGTAAAAGTGAAAGTACCTTGTGTTCAGTGAGGGTTAGCAGAGAGGGGAAACGCTCGCCACATATTGGACACATGTAGTGTTTGGCGGGGCCGCGATGCGTCTGAGCGTGCTCACGAAGCCCGTTCTCAGAGAAGAATGTTCTGGAGCACACATTGCACTTGTGGTTCCCCTTGATGAAGTCTGCCTTCTTCTTTCGAGAACCTGGTGTATAAAATTATATTTATCATAATAGAAATAATTTATATCTTGTAAAAAACTGTCAACTGTCATTGCTTTAAATATCCTTCAAAACAAGCAGTTGACCAAAGATTACCAGCGTCATCTTCTCCCGGTCGGATGTTGTGGTCACGCAGACGGTGGTTCTGTAGAAGCGACTCCATGGTGTAGGCCGCTCCGCAGATATCACAGGCATACATGGGCTCTGAATTGTCCAGCTCCTCCTCCCCCCCGCTGGCCTCATGGCTATTGGCTGTGTCTCCTCCCTGGCCAGCTCCTCCCACAACGGCACTCTTCAGCAACATGTTCTGCAGATCGGCTTGTTCAGCAGCCGCAACTGTTGCCCTTTCAGCGCATGCTGCACCTCCACTGCCACCACTGCCTCCTCCTCCTCCTCGCTTGGAGGACTGTGCTAGCCCGTTGGGCGTCCCGTTTTGACTGCCACCGCTCCCTGTACCGCCTCCGTTGCCGGTAATGTTGCCACCATCAAAGAGGCAGTGCTTCTCCCTCAGGTGTCGCTCCAGCAGTGACATGGCTTGGAAAGCTTTGCCGCAGAAGCGACACGTGAACTTCTTGCTGTGTGTGGTGATGTGGCATTGGAGCTCAACCTCTGATCCAAACGTCTCTCCGCAGAAGATGCACTTCCGGGGCTTGAGTCCTGTGAGACAGAAGTTAGATCAAGATTTGCAGATTCAAGCTCAATCTACCCGACATGACTGCTGTCAAGTAAACAATGTACTGACTCCAGATCTTTTTTTTTTCCCCCTCTCTGACTTTTGCTTGTCTTTATTACATTCTCTTCTATTTCTCTATCACCACCATGATTATTGTGCACTTTTAATTAGTTAAGTCTACTTTTCAGTGAAACACAGCCAATGATCCCAGGAAAGATGTACAGTACCTGCTGCAAGCCCCCCTGGGAGGCCTGACCTCTGGCCCAGGTGGTTATGCTTCACGTGGATCTGAAGATCCGACTCCTTCCTGAAGTCCCAGGCGCAGGCTGTGCAGCGAAAAAGCTTCTTCTCATTACTGTGCTTCACTGCCAAATGCACCTGAATGGCAGAAGGTGGGGACAAAAGAAGCAATCCAAGTTGGTTCTTTTCTATGGTTGTTTCACTAATGTATGCACCTAAAACCATATAGTAATCAAATTACATGCACTGATTACCAAATAAATAAAAAAGGGTCTTTCTTTTACCTGTATGGAGACCTTGGAGTCAAAGACCTCCTGGCAGAGAGTGCAGTGGTACAGGACAAATGTATGCATGTCGAGCAGGTGTTTCTGCAGGTCATCTACGGAGGAGAACTGCTTATCGCAGCTCTCACACACATACTGGGTCGACGTGGTGGTGTAGTGCACTGTCAGGTGTTGAAGCAACGCCTCCTGGGATTCAAAGTCCTCCTTGTTGCACTGGGGGCAGGACTGGCGCCGCAGCAGCATCTCCAGGTGGGACTTTAGGTGGGCCTGGAAGCCCTCAAAGCTGGAGAACCGCAGGTCACATTGGTTGCACGGGTAGTCCCCGTTGCTCCCCATTGAGGGGGTGGAGTCCCCTCCCAGTCTGTGGCGTTTTGGGGAGGAGATCTCTATGTCAGAAGAGGCAGGGCTTAGGTCGGCAACCTTTGCCTGCCGTTTGTTGTTTGTTGCCAAAGGGATGTTCTTGTGGTTCTCCTTTATATGCTTGGTGAGCTTGAGGAGTGAGCCGAAGATAGGAGAATTGGTGCAGTAAGGGCACGAGTAAACCTGTATGTAGACAATAACTCTTTACTCTTTATGACTACTATACATTGACAAATACTGTTATTTAGGTCTTTTAGAGTAAAAGAGAGTTTGAGAAAGATGTAGAGAGAGGAAGAGAAAGACAGAGACAAACATAGGCTACAAATTAAAGTCAAATCAACATACCTTTGCAAGTTCAGATATAAATACATACATAGTATATGTATGTGTATATATATATATATATATATATATATATATATATATATATATATTATATAAATAAACAAATACACTGAGTTGCAGTTTGAGAATATATGTAGTATTTGAGTTACAGTGTATACTGTATATACACACACACACACACACAAACACACACACACACAAACACACACACACACACACAAACACACACACAAATAAAATTGTTGAATCTGTGGTGGAAATTTTGTCAGTCAAGTCCGCATTAACTAAAAAGTTGGGAACAAGGAAGCAGTAGGTAATAAAAAGATTCAACCTAAATCAACTGTAGACCAGACCGGCAAAAACCCACAGTAACTGCAGACTCATTAATCGCAAACTCAGCTCAGAAAGTGATTCATATAGTAACATCAAAGATCTTGAATATACAAGAGCTATATGCTTCATTTGGCTCATGAAAGAATACAGGAAACCCCCTGATTAAATAGGAACCAGCTTTGAAGTGTACAAAGACCGGCAAGCTACATCCAATTCTTTTGGAAATATTATTCTTGACCAATTCTGACCTCCATGAAGGACTGCGACGCAGACTGTAGTACAGGAGACTCCAGTTTGGCCACCGCTCCTCCAGATGCAGCTCCCCCCCCTGCCACGGAGGTGCAGTGCGTCTGCTGGATGTGTTCGGTCAACGAAGACTCCGTCAAGAATCCCATGGAGCACTGGTTGCAGAAGAAGGCATGGTTCCCTTCTAGGATGGAGGAATTAAGTTACAGTGTTAGGATTAGGATATTCCAAATAAATGCTGCTAGATAGCTACCAACTACTAACCAAAGGACAACCATGCTATACGTAACAATAGGCTTTCTCAGTCTTTTTTTACCGCCATAACCCCTATTTTGACATATGAAAGTCTCTTATTGTTAATTAGGAGTAGCATTCTTCAACAACACACCTAGTGTGGTGGATCCCGCCACAATCCCACCAGGCAAGCAGTGCGACACTCGGATGTGTTCTTGCAAAGAATTGATGTCTCCGAACATGTCTGGGCAGTAGTTACAGTGGAACGCTGTGACATTAGTGAACTGCAGCAGAGGAAACGCTGCTGTGCCTTTGGTCCCTCCGCTGGCACGGTGAGCTTTGCGCACATGTTCGTTGAGGTTGTACAGCGTGGGCAGAGTGTCCAGGCAGAGATGACATGTATGACTCTGCTGCGGCTTATCTGCATGGATAGTCTTCAAATGGATCTCCAACACCGCCAGGCTGTGGAAGTCTCTCTTTGAGCAGTAAGGGCAAGAGTACGTCAGTTTACTCCAGCTCCCACCGCCCCCTGTAGGGATAGACAGATAGCCTGCTTCATTAGACAAAAACAGAGGAATCCGGAGATGTAACTATGCCTACTGGATACTCTGCAGATAAGTGACTACTGTACCATACCTCCACCTTGATGACCCAGGCTTATCCCAATCTCTTCCCCAGTGTCGGGGCCTCTTCTGCGGCCACGTTCGATGCCCTGGCTGGGCTTTAGGGTAGAGTCCGGCGTGGAGCCCCTCTCCAGGCTGGCACTAGAATCTGGAGTGGCCGAGCTCATTGAGGCCACGCTGCCTAGCGGAGGGTCGGGACTGGCAGCGCTGTGATTGGAGGAGTCCGGCTGACGATGGCTATCTAAGTGGCAGTACACATCCTCCACAGATGGGAACTGTTCGGAACAGACAGGACATCTGGGGGTACAGGAAAAAAAATAACATGTAAAATGCAAGCTACATTCCAGCAATACACAGTAATGTAAATCAGCACACACACAAAACGAAACTCTGTAGTACTTGTGTTTGCGGTTGGCATGCTGTGTTTCAATGTGTGTGAGGAGAGAAGCCTCATCTAGGAAGATCTCAGGACAGTGGATGCATTGCAAGTCGGCTCGGTCGGACAGCTGGGGGTGTCTGGTCATGACGTGTTTCTCTAGCTCGTCCGTCTGGCTGAACGTCTCCTCGCAGTAATCACACATATACAGGTCCTGATCCAGGTCGACATCGCCTCCCTTCTTCCCTCCATCCCTCTCACTCCTCAGTGCAAGGTGCTCTCGGTTCTTGCGATGAGCCTGCCAAGGTCAGAAAGTAGACCAGATTTAAAAAAGCATGGGTTGTGAAATATTCAATCAAAAGATTTTCATGTGATGACAACACGCTAGATCCTCCTGCTTTTACTACGCTCAACGCATGTTTTAGTTAAAAAGATAAACTTTGTTGTTTTGATTATATGTCATTGTAACTTATTGGAAATGGCATTACACACAATGGAAACACTGAGCAGTACTCTAAAGAATATAATTTTAAACAGTTTGATTTAACGTAAAAAAAAATACCAGATGTTTACCTGCATGTGGCTCTGCAGTGATGAGGTGGAGGAGAAGCCACGCTTACACACACTGCACTTAAACGGTTTGCTGGAGCTGGAGGCGGAAATAAAAAAAAAATAAAAGAAAGAACTGCCAAAAATCAGACTCAAAGATAAACAATTATGAATCAAAAGCAAAATTGGTAGTGTCAAATACAACTCTGGAATCAGGAGTAGAAAGGATGAACGTCGGATGAACATTTCAATCAACAGGACAGGAAGCAGTTACCTGTGTGTCTTCAGATGGATCTTTAGGTGATCAGAGCGGGAGAATGCAGCTTCACACTCCTGACAACTATACTTCTTATCTCCTGTATCAATAAAGATATTTATGAGAGATCATAAATATACAAAAATAATGTAGACCTCAGAACATTGACAGCCAGAACACATGTGTTCCCACGGCTGAGTGAAAATCTAACTCAAGTCTGAGTCTGGGGTTTCCCTTTACTTAATTGACAAAAAGATCCCATGTTTATTAAATTACTGTGGATCTGCTACCCATAACATGCCAACGCGGGCCTGGAAGACTCATCTACCTGTGTGTAGCTTGACATGGCGGTCTCTGCTCCTCTTGTGTTTAAACAGACGGCTGCAGAAGGTGCACTTGAAAGGCAGCTTGTCGCTGTGGATCTGCTCATGGCGCTTCAGGTAGCTCAGCCGGCTGTCGACAATCAACAGGATAAACAGGATGTCATTCACAAAGGCTCACGGCAACACATGATAACCTTTTGGCATTTCCAAGTTTAAAACGTGGATTGACAAAATGTAGACTATATCCACGATGTTTCACTTCAGGGATTGCCCCAGTGCTGGAAAAAAATTCTCTTTACGACCCCACGTCCGTCACCTTCTGCTTTATTTGTGTTGGTATTTTAAACTCCAGTGGATTTCTGAGGACTATGGTTAACTACTCCTCAGATTTCTGCAGGGTAAATTCAGACAGCTAGCGAGTTTTCTGTTCCACGACTAAAACAACTTTTAAACATACACATGGTGGGTGCCTGGTTAGCTCACCTGATAGAGTGGGCCCCATTTATAGAGGTTTACTCCTCGATGCAGCAGCCACGGGTTTGACTCCGACCTGCGGCCTTTTTCTGCAGGTCATTCCCCCTCTCTCTCCCTTTTTAAGACTAAGCTTTCCTCTAGACATAAAGGCCTAAAATGCCTCAAAAAATCTTAAATTTTTTTTTAAAGTATACGTTATATGTTCCACCAAAACAAGGTCCTTCCCATTGCTTGGTTGGTTAAAAGAAATGCCAATACACCAGAGCATGTTTTTCTCCCATTCCGGAATGCTGTGTGGACTAACCAGACCCTCTTCGGCAGCGCTGTGGAGGAAGGTCTGGCAATGCGAGACTAGACAAAATAAAACACCCTGACCACTATACCCTACATAGTAATTACATTTCTAATAAAATCTACTAAAAAATGATCTAAAAAGGTTAGAGGGATTCTGTAATTCCCTGATACTTAACCGTAACCGGTATCGTTATGTTGAAACTATTACTAATATCAATGTACACATCTGTTCAGTAAAAAGAAAGGACAAAGAATACAGGTAGGTACGAAGAAATATAGATGATTATGATGAGGACTTTAGGGTGTATTTGACAGCTGTTCTTAAAGTGGGTCTTGAGTTAGTCCATGGAGAGGTTAGTGAGAAATGTATTCACTTCATTCCTTTTTCCTCAGTGGTCCATGTTGCCATGGTAATATTGAGAATGCTGTTTATTCATGTACAAATTGATATTCATGGTATGGGGATGCGACTGAACAGCCAAATGTTTTCATTAGAGTCATTGTCTACAATGCTGCATGTGCACCGAGATGGAACCTGCAGCATATTGGGGAAGCAAAGGGATAAACTTGAGCTTAATACCTGAAGGACTTGTCACAGAACTGGCAGGGGTACGGCAGACCGGCGCCTCCTTCCTCCTCGCCGCCAGTGGCCATGCCGAGGTCGAAGCAGCCATCGGGCATCTGCGAGGGCGATGCCACATCCTTGCTAGAAGGCGAGGAAGGCACCCAGGACAGCCCTGCAGGGTCATCATCCCCATCTGACATAGAGGGGAGACGGCACAGAAACATTAAAAATAGAAAATAAAAAAGCCTGGGATTCATCTGCAGCAAAAAACAACAACAACAACAACAACAACACAAATATACACACATTTTGTGCATGGCTGCAGGATTTACACAAAAAAAGAGACAGGCGAGTACAGTCAGAAAAAAGTGGGGGTAAAACAGGGAGCATTAGAATGATTAAGAAGAAGTTACATCTTTCTTGGAAGGCACAAGGCGGTAGAGGCAGCCGGTGGGAGTTCAAATGAGAAAAAGAGGGTATAAACAAAAAAAAATAAACACATTATCCTGGTTACACACACACACACACACACACACATATATATATGTGTATATGCAGAAGGAAAATGAGGATGGCAGAGATAAAGAGAGAGACTGAAACAGAAGAGAGAGAGGCACATCCCGGCAGCAGCAACATCTAAATAGAAAGCTCCAAGAACTATGTATCCCCGGCGGAGCCCAGAAATAAGGACAGAGTGTATTTTCTCTCCCTTCATCCTCCCTCTGCAGCCATCCCTTGTTCCATCCCCTCCCTCACCTCCTCTCCCCTCCCCTCCCTCCATCCGTCCCCGAGGACCATAGATCCGCCTCATCATATTTTCATTAGGACCTTGGCATATTGAAACGTCGGAAAAGCGATTAGGAGATGTGGAAAGCAGAGCGGAAAGATGGCGATATTCTCTCCCTTTATCTGTCATACATAGGAGATTATGCATTGCTCTTTTCCTTCCACCCCACTCCCTCTTTTTCCCCCTCCTGTGTAGTCTGGCACAGAGGCGACAAAAAGGCCACGACTCCTTTAATAGACACTTCAGAATGGAATTGAGGCAACAAAAGAGGGGACTGAATAATGCTTGATATTGTTCTGTTCTTCTTTGTGCGCACTGTGAAGCAGCACAGTACGGCTATTTAGCCTTTGCCGAGAAAATGTAAAGAAGAGGGCAGTTAAAAGCTATCTGATAGCTAAATGAACTAGGCCAGCAACAAATCAAAGAGAGAAAATCGGGAAACTAGAGTCATAGGACAATCGGAGGGACCAATCTTAGATGCCAAAATTCCTGCAAATGCAAACCCTCCAACACATGAGCACAGACACATGTGCAGAGGAGAAGTTTCTGCTGATAATTTTAGAAACCTCTCCAAAGCACACACCGTTTTACCTCAACCTACTGCTACCACAATCTCGAGCGTCTCCCGTGTGTGTCTGGTCTACTGAGTATTACGCCTTGCAGAGAGGGGGCGGAAAACGGATTCTTGTGATGAATCGATCGCAGAGAAATTGTAGGCACTGCAATGAGCAAATAGAACTGTGTGTGTGTGTGTGTGTGTGTGTGTGTGTGTGTGTGTGTGTGTTGTGTGTGTGTGTGTGTGTGTCGGGGGGGGGGTTAAAAAGAATCGTGAAAGCACGACTTATAAATTTGACTAGACGCTGGTAGAAAAATACAAAAGGCTTAAGAAAACATAAGGAAGAAAGATATCAACATGAAGCCTAACAGCAAGGCAAGAGAGAGGGGGATGGGGCAGCAGGGGGAGACAGAAGAAGTGGGAGCATGAAGGAGGAGGAAGAAGTGCGTTGAAGTATTGACTGGGTGAAAAAAGAAAAGCAAACAATATGGTTTCCTAGAGCACTGCACACAGTGATTAAAAATGAGTGCACAGGAGAAACAAAAATCAGAAAAATGAAACAATATGAAACAATGAGATGAGTAGACTAGTGGGGAAGATACCCTGTAAAAAGCGGGGACAAGTATTATTTTGATACATTTCAACAAATTCTGATAAAAGGTCATATGTTGTCACTAATAAAACTATGACTCCATTTGTTTTTAAATTTCTGACTTAATTCTGTTTCTTTCTGAGATTACAGTAAAACTAGTGTCTTAAGACACCAAAAGACCTCAGGTGTCCCTATTTACACCTGATTACTTGGTAACACTTTACTTGAAGTTTTCTACATAAGAGTCACATGACACTGTCATGAACACATGACACTCACATGACAGTCATGACACAGTTGTGACGCATGAACCCTAACCTTAACCCTAACAATAACCATAACTTGTCATGACAAAACTGAATGACACTAAAAAGCGTTATGTCGTAACCATTTATGACTTGTTTATAATGTTTTATGACACGTTCATGACAGTGTCATGTCACTGTTATGTAGAAAACTTAAAGTAAAGTGTAACCGAATACTTTGTCGTGTGATTGGCCCGGAATGAGGCTCTCATTATTTAAACCCATCACAAACAAGCTTTGAAGCTTCATCAAGTTAGTAGTCAGTAGCATATTGTACATTTTAACACTGGACAGATAAAGGGAGGACAGATTTCAGTAGCAGACATTTACATCCCCACGAGTCCAATTCTATACATGTCAACCTTTAGAACTCAAATCAATAATAACTAACACACACACACACACACACACACACACACACACACACCAATTAATACCACTCGATCTAAGCAAATATCCTAAAAATCCTAAAAAAGGTATGCTGATTTTGGTGGACAGCTGAATTGTAGGCCTGTTTATTATGATTCATTAATATTTATTGTGATTCATTAATAACAAATAATTATTATAATTATAATTATTATATATAATATAATATAATAATTATTTGTTATTAATGAATCACAAATGTTTGGGTGATTTTCAAAGAAAAGACAACAAACATTTTCTGTTCACTGGGTTTGCTACTTTTGTCTGTTTCGTTTTGGTGTGACAAAACAACATTCAGGACTGTTTTCTGACATTTTATAGAATTGACAATTATTGGACTAATAAACCCTTTCAGTCTTTATTTCTTTGCCTAATTAAAATGGTAAAAAAAAGCACTGCTAGCAAGGGAGGATTGAAGAAAAGGGACGTATACAAAGTCCTACCCAATACAAAACTATGTATGCAAAGTTATAGTCATAGCATGTATACTGGTCGTAGATGAAAAGGGTGGGATTAATAACAGGAATGATGAGTGAGGCGTGGCAGTGTGACAGTATGAACAACACCTGGACACTGAAAGTGAAACAGCTAAATGGAATTCAGCCATCATTCACTTTATTATTTACACCTGTGCTTTCCCCACTGTGACATGTCAAAATGTGTCCTATAAAAAAGACAAATAGTTACACAAATTGATAGTTGCAACCCTAATTTATGTCCCAGGCTGTTTTTTTAAAGGGTTTGTACATGTGATAGATGTAAAACAACACATCTAGACCATTACAGGCCCACCAGTATGAGTCGGTTAGATGGTAAAGTTTGTGAGCTGGGAAAGTGTGAGGAAGAGAGACAGAGAGAAAGGAAGAGATTGAACAAGAGCAATTCAGAGTAAGAGGGAGAAATCACTTTTTGAGGGGGGACGGAGGGGTGTTGGAAAAGAGGGGGAGGAGAGATTAGCGTCATTAAAGAGCACTAATCCTCTGACTAGCGTGGCTGGCGCTAAAATGGAGGATCACACGGCTTTTTAACGGCGCCTTTGTCAGCTGGCCGCGGTGGACCTGGCACAGACAAGGCCGAATGGCAAACTGGGAGAAAGTGGAGGACGGGGAGGGGGGGAGCGGAGAAAATTTCAATGAAAAGTTAAATTAGAGAGGAATCCTCGAGAGAAGAGGAGTAGGATGGATGGTTGAGGGAAGGGGATTGGAGAGGGAAAAAAAGAGGGAGAAAAAGTAGTTGGAGAAAAAAAGAGAAACAAGCAGGAGCAGGCGGACGCTGACACACGCTGTTCCTATCCCCGTTTCCTCCTCCTTTCTGTTCTTCTCTGGCGAATGAAAACCAACGAGAGGAGTGGAGTGGAGGACCACAGGGCCCCGACCGCTTCGCTGCCGCTTTATCTCTCAGACTGCAGTCCTCTCCTTTCCCATCCATTCCCTCTATCCCCCATCCCTCCCTCTGTCCCCAGCAGTCCCTCTACTCTTCTGTCTTCATCTCTCTCCACTACCTCCCTCCCTCGCTTCTTCCCTCCCTCCGTCAGCTTTCATGTTGTTACTCATTATAGCGCTGACATCTCTCCCTCCGTCCCTCCATCTCTCCAACAGTCTCTCCCCTACTGGTATTGGCCTTCACCCCCGTGTCTCAGCCTGGACGGGGCCAAGGGAGGGGGGGGGACGTTCCAGATGGACAGACTCTGAACTCCAGAGGAGAGGGAAGAGATGGCGGTGTGGAAGGGGAGACAAGAGAGGAGAGGAGGAGGAAAAGGAGAAAACCAGGAAATGGAAAAGGCCAGAAAGGAACTTAACGGACCGCCTGAGTCTACCTGAAACGCGCCCCCACGACACACAACACACACACACACACACACACCCCACCACACACACAACACACACACACACAACACACACAAACACACACACCACACACACACACAACACACACAAACACAACAAGACGCCACACTCCACGCTGTCTCTCTAATAGGCCAGAAAGCGTGGAACGTGGAGACACAGCCTTGGTGAAACACTCTAATGAAGAGACACGCACGCTGATCAATCTCTCTTCATGTTTCTGCCTCCCCGTCTACTCCCCCCCCCCACCATCTACACTCAGTGGCTTTGTCATGACTGTCACACAGAGGGAAGAGACATCAAAGCAGCAGAGTTTATAAGACAGAACTCTTAGTAAAACAGTAAGAGACTATTGTCTATCTTCAGATGGAATGATTATTAACTCTATCAACCAAAATGTAAGAATAAAACTAGTAGGCATTATAGAAAATATTGCAGATGTCCGAGTGACTGCTGCCTTTGGCAATGAGCTGATGAAGTCTTGATGGGCTGACATGGAACCAGCACTCCAGAACATTAGTTCAATTAGTTAGTTTTGGATAACAGTGTCTGCTAAATGCCTGAAATGGAAATATAATTGATGTATGTCGTGCCTTCTCTCTATTCTATTGCTTTGATGTTTGAATCAAAGGAGCTCAGCTGGTAACAGCAAAAAGCTTTCGGCTCCCAGCGATGCTTCTACAAGTGCTAAAACTGCCTACTACCTTCATTTACATGCAGAGAGTTCAGAATTAACATTACAGATGAAGAACACACAAAGTGAAAGTTAAACATGCAGTTAACTGTGAAAATAAAGTAAGTCATTTCCTTAAGATGACAAACATTCTAAGAGAGCATGAAACAAGTATTGGAATCAAGACTGTTCAAATATTCTCAAAGCAAAGATGCTACCACCGTTCATCCTAATTAACCTAATTTATTTCAGAATAAGCAAGGAAGGTCTTTATTAAGGGATGCACAAAAAACAATATGCTAACAGGGCTGTTAGTCCAAATATCAACAGCTCATTGTAAAGCTACGGAATTCTGTCACGGAAACCTGCTTTCTGACAGGTTAAAAACAATGGGTTCACCTTGGGTTTTAGCCGTCGACCTGCTCATTTTAATCCTTATATCAGCTTTCTCTCCCCGCCTCCTCTTCCTGCTCCTTCCCTTCTACCTCCCAGCCCACATCCGACCGTCTAACTCTCCTTTCCACCTTTCAGTTGGCATTGGCCCAGGCCTGCACCTTTCCCAGCGAGACCCCTGCTGACCTCCTATCCCTCCATCCACTCTTGCTTCATCCTCCTTTCCACGGCTCCCCAGGCCCCCTCTGATGGCCCAGGCTGCCCCAGGCGCACAGGCGCACACCACACGCACACGCACACGCACACACACAACACACCACACACCCACACACACCCCACACACACACACACACACACACACACACACCACACACACACCACACAGCCCCAGACTCACCATAGGGGGCAGAAAAACAACTTCCACCCTTGGCTCTCTCGGCAGCCAGGCACACACTCACTCGTATTTTTCTCTCTCACACACACAAACACAATTAGAGTATAATTCACTATCCAATACTAAGTTGTTGAAAAACAGGCCTACCACACACTTATTTGTGGTCATTACTAATGCTCATCATAATTTTTTGTAAGAACATCCTTGTTAAAAGGTGGGACTACATAACTACCTGAGAGGGTGTTCAAAGGCTGGTTATTACTTCATTTTGGTGTAATGTATGAGGCATGAAGTAGCCAAAACAATAAAAAAAATCCAAGGTCCACTCATTGGCTTTACAACTGGGCTACAACCATCTGAAGGTTTTTTCAGAATACTCTACATCATAACCACCAAAAACCTATTATAATTTCCTTTAAAAAAAGAAAAACGCCATTGTTCTACATGGTGCATGGGATAGCTCGACAAGAGAACACAAAAAAGCTCCCTACCTACCTACCAACCTAGCTCAGTGATTACCACGTGAGTTGGCATGGCAACCTAGAATACAGAGAGACAATGCTAAATTTTCATACTGCCCCACTGAAAATCATCACATCAAGTGACCACTTACTGACATTTTCTTTTCTTGTACTGTAGGGACCTTTTTCAAGACATGGTAACAGCAAGGTCTACACGCTATGCTAGGTTCACACATACAGTATGCACATGGCTTTAACCCTGGCCTGTGCTTGGAGGACCCACAGTCCTCTGCTGCTGTCCTTGTAGCACACATGCGATGCAGCCTAGACACACACATGGACACACACAATCATGCACATACAGGCCACAGCGAGGACAGAAAGGACGATACGGCAGTCCGTCCGGGGTTTGAGCCCTTGAGGACACGATGGATGGACACACGCACACACACTAAGCAGGCTGTGGGGACCCTCACCTTCTGCCCTGGGAATGGGTCCGGCTGCTTTGAGCGCTTTTGGGCGCCAACTGCTCCATATGGGTAGTGTGTGTTTGAGTGTGAGTGTGTTTGAGGGCAGAAGGTTAGGGGCAGGGGGCTAAGAATGGGGGTGGGTGGACAGTGAGCTGGCAGATGACAAGTTTGTCCCAACCACACAGCAAAATATACTGTATACAAATATAACACACACGCACACGCAACACGCACACACACACACACGGTTAAGACAAACAAGCTTACTACATTTTCTTACTTTGTCTGAGGCAAATTTAAAATCTGTGCAACATACAACAACTATCCTTGGACCCACTATTCAGATAAGAAAAAACAGCAGAATTGTTACATGTACTTCGGCATCAATGTTGTGGTTACATTTTTTTTTTTTTTTAATGTAATTGGGCATAGTCAAATCCAAAAACATTTTTAAAATCAGAACAAATGTCTATGGCAGTATTTTAAACAACTATACAGGACTTAGTTTACACTAAAAAAGCCAACTGATCTCATGAAATGGCGTATGTATGACACGCCAATTCAAATGCCATTATTGGCGTGTTATCAAGACACATACGATTTTTAGAGTGTTTATCAAAGCCGTTTGGCCTCCATCGACTTACATTACCTTGCGTGTGAATTTACGCCGTAGCGAGTAATATGAAAGGGTGAAAATCCGCGTAGGGAGTTTGGTCATGAGGGTGAATGGGTAAAACAGGACTTTCACCTAGGAGACCGGGGATTGTTTCCCGCATTTCACGTTTCCTAAAGTCAACCGTCGATTTGTTTTCTTACTAAAGCCAACCCCGTTCTTTTTTCCCCAAACCCAACCACGTGACATATTTTCTAAACTCATCCGTACATCGTAGACGTGCACGCGGATAGCTCAATATACGTACAGATAACACACCGCTTGGCTTAAGAAAGAGGGTGTGTATGTTTACAAAAAGTCATTGTGTCATGTTGAAAAAAGGCAACGGGTTTGCAGGTGTGATTGATAATAAAAATAATTAAGTTAACTAATGATTGTTGCAGTCTCAGTAGGAATAATGCTAATATAAAGAAACATTATAATAAACCCAAAATAATGCCACTCACGTAATTTAAAAGTATCAGTATTAGGGATGCCACGGTGAGGAAATTTCAGTTATTTCTATAAAGAATTTAAATTAAAAAGAGCTCGACAGTATGCCCAACCACTGTGTAATACAGGTAGCGCAGCAAGCCTAGTCAGTATTATTTACCAATAAACTGTACCACAACGTGCTTCTACAAGGAAACAACCACATGAAGAAGAAGACATGAAGATTCACATACATTCAACAACACACAAGCTGTCTCTCTCTCACACACAAACACACACCATGTGGTAGAGGAGGGCTGGCATCTGCTTCCTCTTACCACATTTCCAACATTTTCTCATCCTCTCTCTTTTCAAACTCTTTCTCAACAAGCCTTTTATCTCACTGTGCCCCGATTTCCTCTGTTATATTTACTTCATCTTCTTTAGCTACAGTCAAAACATAGGACAAGGGACGGACCATGAGGGTTAGTGGTCCTTTGCCCCGTGTAGGAGATTCCTCTTCCTCCACCATCCTGTTCTCTCTTTCCATCGTGTATCCTGTTTGATCGCTCAGAAATGAGAACCAGCTGTCAGACAGAGTGTTAGATAAACAACAACATCATGCCAAGGCACACATTCACTACACCGCATATGCACACATGCTTGCATGAAGACTCACACACACACACACACACACGGTGTGGTCCCATTGTATGCATGCCGGCGGCTATATCATCTATTTATAAGAATGAGGTTTGGTGGACTGACAGACTGCTCACTAACCTAGAAACACATTCACCTGAGTCACACACACACACACACACACACACACACACACACACACCACACACCTCATACCTTTCCGCAGACACACTTCCTTGTAAATGCACACAAGGAGGCCCTTGGATGTATACGGAAAAACCCACAGAGGTACCCACATAACTGTTTACCAGGCATACAGTTATGCTGAATGAACAGCTGAGGTATATTTCGAAGCCTTATTAGTGCTACATTGTGAGTAATGGACAATTAGTGCTTAGTGAGAACCTCATACAGGTTAATGTGTGCATTCATCACCCGCTACAAATGGATGTGATTGATCTACGGATGTGTCAACAACATCACTCACACACAAACACTCACAAACAAGTCCTCACACCTTCACCTATGCGTACATGGGACTTATAAATAAGTGATGTAGGCAGCTGGAGTTTGCTGTTCAAAACACAAGCACACCGTTACACACAAATACACAGGTAAACAAACAAACCCAGTTTTGTAGATCTAGTACAAATACACATAACTTTTTTCACCTAACTTGCCAAGCCTACTCCATCTAGAGCAAAATAACTGAAGCAGTGCAGGTATATAAACTACCAGGAGATGGATTTGAGGAGAGACAGAGAGACTGAGCAAAAGAGAAAATGAGGGGAACGAGACAGAGAGGCAATGTGGCTCCTGAAGTCCCAGGAGAGAATGGTAGAGGGGGGTCCTG
Source organism: Etheostoma spectabile (assembly GCF_008692095.1). NCBI lineage: Eukaryota > Metazoa > Chordata > Actinopteri > Perciformes > Percidae > Etheostoma > Etheostoma spectabile. Next base: position 22,380,215 of record NC_045740.1, on the reverse strand, counting down.
TGCCCAGGGGAAGCCCAAGAGCAAGCTGCGAGAGGCGGGTACCTCATGCACACCGCTCCTCTTCCCTCCCTTTCCTTCTGGAGGACAGGATCCTGGACAGCCCCCTACTCACAGCTCCTAAACCCCCCATAAGAGGAATACGTGCACATGCACACACAAGCACACAACCCATGTATGCACACGTACTGAAGAGGAGTCCCTGGGGGAGGAGCAGAGCAGAGCAGAACACCTGGACCTGCCATTAGTGACACACTCTGGGATTAGAGGCACAGACGGTAAGAGAGGTGGAGAGAGAGAATCAACACTGGTATAGGCACTATATTCAGCGGGTAATATGCATAAACATACATATGCAATAACTAACAAATGGCTACTAAACAAAAATAAGGAGCCCATAACATGGAGGTGCATTTAGACTGCAACAAGCAAAATAAATCTACATCTTTTTATCACAATTTTAGCCAATTTTATCACATGAACTTGCATGAAAGGTGTCTTTGCTTGTGATCAATTAACACACAAAAACAATCTACTGACGTTAGCTGTAACGAGCTGCGTGTGTGCGTGTGCGTGCGTGTATGGTTCCTTGCGCTCGTGCCTGTGTGTGTGTGTTGTAGGAAGCAGCAACATTCTGTCACGTTCACACACTCCACAAACAGCCTCATTTTCATCTCACAGAGAAGTAGCTGCCAGCTTTTACTTATCAAAACGCACAGACATACGTATGCCAACACAAGGTCAGTTAGAAAGAAAATAATCCCAAAGTATCAAGTTCAATGTGACAGTGGAAAAGGAGAGGTTTCAAAACAAACTGTCAAAAAAGAGGCTCCTGTGTGAATTAGAGACCACACACTGGCTGCAACAAAGAGCAGTGCTCAGACACACACAGGGAGGGATGCACAGACAGAAACAAAGGTGGGTTTAGTAAGAAAAAAAGAAAAGTGCGTGGGTGTGTGTATTAGAGAGAGACAGAGAGGGGGAGAGAGAGAGAGAGCTGGTGACATGAAACAGATCAAAGGGGGAGAGGTCGACAGGGCAGAGAAGGAGAAAGACAGAGAGAGAGGCCAGGGGGTCCCGTAATTACAACCTACATCCGCCAAGCAGAGCCATGTGTGAGGAGGGTGTGTGTGTGTGTAGTACAAGCATGGCTGTGGAATGAAGGTGTGTTTTGAGGGAAATTGGTCCCTTTTCCACACACACAACACACACACACACACACACACACACACACACACACACACACACACACACACACACACACACACACACACACACACACACACACACACACACACACACACACACACACACCTTGGGAGAACACCTTGTGGAGCAGATAAATGCACAAACATTTTGGAACATGCGTAAGGAAAAAAAATGTAATAATGCAAAGGATATACAGAAAATGGGATACACACCTAGAAACACACACAGTGGGGTGGGGAGTGTCTGTGGTGGAGGGGTGTAGATCAATGGAGACCACTGACTGGTTGGTCTCTGCAGCAGAAAAGCGGATTGCTCTGGGACCAAAACTATTGTACAGCACCACACTGACTTCAAACGTGCACACACACACACACACACACACACACACACATCTGTAGACATGCAGCTGAACATATGCGCACAAACACACACACACACACACACACACACACACACACGTTAGAGGACACTACCAATCTAATAGAGCGGTGAGAGCAGAGAAATGGCTCTCTGACTGACTGGGGTTCATTGTGCTTTCATGCCTTTATAGGGGACCCCCTAGCATCAGCACGGCTAATCCCTTTCTCTTCTTTCCCTTCTGTTTGTCCCTCTACCTTATCCCATGTATCTCTCCATCCTTCACCAATCTCTCTCTCTTTCTCTCTCCCTCCCTACACCTGCTCACTACCACCCCCCTTTGGTTCACCTTCCTCTTTTCCTTCTATCTATCTCTCAGTGCCCACCTGCTTGTGTCCTGATTGTCCTTTACTAGTTCAAGTATAACAAGGCTACTGACAGGCAATCAGACTCCATATAGAATTCCAATTCATACTTGTAAATTACAAGGGCCACATGAAAAACGTTATTACATGTGTGAGATTCAATGACCAAAACCAGAACAATACTTTTGGTGACCAGTGTTTTTCTAAATTCCCTCAGGATACTGTCAGTCATCTTTTCTCCACAGCGCTGTGGAGTAAGGTCTGGCTACACCACACATACATTCTAGGATAGGAGAGAAAAAACGCTCTGGGTTGTTTGTGTGTTTTTAAACCAATCACAATCGTCTGTGGCGGAGCTAAGCTCTGGTCGCTGCGACGGTGGCTCTGCAAAATAGTCTCGGGACGGAACTTGTTCTGTTGGAACATTGGCACCCCCACAAAAGGAATTGCCACATACAAAATAAATTGAAGTTAACTGTTCACACAATAAACTAACCTTAGCCATATAAATGTGGCTGCCTTATGCACGATCCAAATTTTCTTCAACACTTGACTTTTATAGCGTGTGGCTTGCTAGTTCAAAGTTTGTTGTTGTTTGTTGTTGACATGCCCGATATGTGAGGCTTTATCCTGGAAATGTACTTCCGTTGAGCCAGACTAAGCATCTTTGGACTCAATGTCCTTTATTATGCGTGACAATAACAGTATTGTTCTGTTATTAGATGTGTACATGTTCTTCACCACCTTCCATCCCTCTGTCTTTGTATGCCTCTTTCTATTCTCTATCACAGTGCCCTGACCATGCTTAAACACCTGTATGGCTGTTCTTCCACCTGCAGCAGATCCATTTCCCTGAGCAGGCCCTCATTCCTCCGTCTCTCACTCCATCTCTCCTCTGTCTCTTCACCAACCCCCTCCCCTCTGCGGAGGAGCAAGCTAAAAGCACAAGCATGCCCCAAAATTAATTTAAACGGAGGAATTAGATTAAAAGCGAAGCCTCGGGAGTTTTATTATGTACTAATGTTTGAACCGTTAACTTGGATTGTATTACTAAAATATGAATAATTAAGGACTGGTGGGGGCTATTATTACATCAGGAAATAAGAAGAAAAACACATACTACTGGAATGGATTTAACAGAGACTGATTTAATCTCTATTAGGAGAGGTGAGCAAGCAGGAGGGACACTAGCAAAACACAGTATACTGTGAAATGTCCGGGTGAGTGTAAGGTTACCTACACAAGCTTTAATCTGCTCTTTTCAGTATTTCAAAAAACAGGTGTTTTTCTTAAAAGGAAATTAGCGGATGCCAAGATGGTGTGCAGAGGTACTACACCCACCAAATGAGAAGTGTAAGGTTCATTCACAACCACTCTAGTACGATAAAGATCCAGTTCCTTATACTGGCCGACACGGCAGACATAGACATGCCCTAGCAGATATAGTGCATGTGAAATTAATTTAACTTAAATACCACTGGTACCAGCTGGATTCCATTTAATTGCATCATATCTGCTTTTGCATGCTGGCTCAGCGGAACAAAGCCATCGTTAACGCTATTAGTTACACCTGTGTTTTTCCTGCTCAAAATATCTGACGTGAAAATGGTCTATCAGGGTATCGCATCTTTACACTCGGCCGTATCGCTGCACATGGGTGTCATGCTATCTGGGCTGACAGCACTAGGACCCTACACTAATCACCATATGTCATCATAGGGAAACAAAAAAGAAAATAATATGCAGCGAGATTTCACTTTCACTTTTGTCAGTGTGGTTTTCCATACAGTTTATTGTGAATGTGAGTGAAGTGACTCAGGGCCAGAGGGAAGGTTAAGGAAAAGGGTTAATTCCATAGAAGTCTATTTTACAACACATTTGACTCAGTGCAGTGGTTTACAATACAACACACATCATTCAATGCCCCTGATACACAATAGGCATGTCATGAGCATCACCGCACAGAACATAAAGCAGACTATAAAGTCGAACTGTCTGTCCTGGACACAGTCCCTTATGTGTCATGTCACTTAATTCCTTCATGGTTCACCAGGAAATGGCTTGTTAATGAAGACCTGTGGGTTATAGATACATAGATATATTGATTGATGTGAATGAAAAGTCATCTCGCCATACAGTCACACACACCTACACTGCGCCCATAGCTGCCAATTGCTCCTCACGGATTGACTGGCCACGGTGGCTAGGACACACACACACACACACACACACACACACACACACACACACACACACACACACCTTTAGGCCTAACTAGATAGATTTCTGTGTGATCTTGTGATACCGTGCAAGGTAACCTTTCAATAATTATGTGCAAACAAAGTGAAATATATAACAAATTTATGTCTCAACCCTGTGAACCCCCACTTCCGTTAACACACACATAATCTAAATCTGAGTGTCCCACAGCCCTATCTAGCTTTCCTTAACTTTTTTTCACACCGCCTCTCCTCTGTGTGATTCTTTGTATTTGTGTGTGTATATGTGTGAGTGCGCGTGTTGCACTGCAGATTTATTAGTCTTCTCGTCATGTCTCTGATGAAAGCCCCCCTTATCAGCCAGCAAGCAGTCAGGCCCCCAGCCCCCCTCTGCAGCTGTCACTGCACCCCCCCACCACCACCACACACACTATTCTCTGAGGACAAACTTCCAAACACACACAGAAAATACCCACATACACAGAGAATGCAGGCGCATACAACTCTCTGTACACAAGCATTACTTGACTCACATTGTCACAAACACACACACACGCACACACACACTTATCTGCTCATTCGCAGGCCACATGACTTGGCAGCCAACAAGGGGGAGAAACATCCACACACCCTACCACCCAAAACCCCCAAATGCCCTCTACCCAACACTCATTCCCCCACCAAAATTAGCCCTAGCCCCAACTCTATCCCAGGAACAGAGAGAAAGCAATACAGGATGGCAACAGGCCCATGTAGCAGTGTCTCTTCCTGGGGCAGCCCATTAGTCAAGCAGGGTGCTCCCTCTGGCCAGCAGCACTGTTGAGGTAAAGCAAGGCCTCAGTCAGCCACTGAGCCTCCCCAGCAATTGTTTTAAAACCCCCAAAACACATGTGTGGTCTAATACTACAATCTACCTGCTGTCAGAGTGGAGAAAAAGTGAAGAGGAAAAGGAGAGTAAAAGACAGGACAGTGGAAAGATGGAGAAAAAAGTGTCTACATGAGAGAAACAATGACATCAGATTGACGGATGGATAGATAAATGGATGGATGGATGGATGGATGGATTTGGTGCAGCACCCATTGCAGCAACTCAGGCTGGCTAATATAATTCCTTCTCTATCTTTCCTTTTCTTCATTGTTGTTGTTTGTGTTGTTTTGTTGTTTATTTGAGTGCCCCATCCTGCTGCGCTCCCCCGGCAGGCCTCACTCCTGACTTATTTAGTAGTTAGTTTTCTATCATATTTGAAAAATGAAGAGCAGATTGGTTAATATTTTAAGACATCCCACTTGCGCGGGTGAGAGAGAGACAAAGACAGAGGGGAGGGAGAGACCGGAGGAGAGGAAAGGAGGGAATATGAGGGAGGAATCTCTTGTTCCTTAACCCCAATTCTAGGAGTCATGCTGGGAGCAGAAGAACGCATGACACACACACACACACACACACACACACACACACACACACACACCACACACACACACACACAAACACACACACACACAACACCCACACACACAACACACACACACACACACCACACACCACACACACACCACACACACACACCACACACAAAAGAACATATTGAAGAAAAACCTACACACATCCATTATACAGTGTATAACAAAGTAAAACTATGCTGGCTGAGTATGAAGCTACTTAATTGGCCTTCATTGGCTTTTTTCTCACCTGAACTATTGTCCACAACTAGTGTTCAAGAAAATAAATCCTCCTGGTCTTAGGCCTCATATCATCACATCATCATTTTAATAGACAATCAATATCAAATCAAAATATTTTCACACACTTCTTTCAATTAAGTTGTTAAACTGTAAAGTTAACCTGCTTCTTGACTCACAGCAGTACAGCGACATGGGTGGTTGATACGCACCCGAACTTGCTCAAGAAATATGCAAGCACTCATGATGATTTTACAGCAAAAAAATAATAGCACATTCACACACATGTGTGCACACGCAAACACACACTCAACAATGACCCTCCCCTGTGACTTCCCATAGTGCAGTGAATTCCAATCAGGCAGTAAGCAGGACAGCTATTTCTAGGGACAAAGGACAGGGAGAGGAGTGAGCAGGGGTGGAAGGAGGGATGGATAGGAAGGAGGCAGGCAGGGATGGAACGGGGTGGGGGGGTGGGGGGGGGGAACAAAGGGTTCTGGTAGCACCCAGGGGAGAAAGCCCAGAGCAGCTGACGTCAATGTGCATGCGTGTGTGTTCAACATTGAGTGTGAGAGAGAGGCTGGCAGAGTTGGTCTTGCAGCCCCCCTAGGGAGCTCTCGAGGCGGGGAGAGAACAGAGCAGAGCAGGGCTCCCAGCCCCCACATAACCAGGGGCCTAGACAGACAGGCTGCCAATAACTGCAGCTCACTCACTGGACATAACAATCAGTCGGTCAGTTGGTTAACAAAAAAGTCAGTCATTTATTTAGATAAAAAAACAGTAAGCCATGCAAGGCATTCATCGGACATCGGAAATATTCACATTGTCAGTCAGCAAGATCAGTCTATTGCGTGGTAGTCCTTTACTCCCCTCTGTCTGCTGTGCATCTCACTCCCCTTTCCTGCATTTCCACTCTGACTCAATCTCCCTTGATCCTCTTCTCCACTCTTCGTTCTTCCCTCCCTCTCTCCCTAGAGTTGTGCTTTTCTCTGACATTTGGCTGGACAAAGGCAAGTCACACCTGAGCGCTGGGTTAAAACTATTATAGGCCCTCTCCCTGTGGTACACTGCCCTTTGCCACCACTGTCTGTGACTGAAACCATGTGTGCACATGTGTGCGCATGTACAAACTTAGCATGTTGTATGGCAGCAGTGGTAAATACAATATACTTACTGTGGGAGTACAGCAGGAATCCAGGTGGAAATTTCACAATTCCGAATTATATATTTATATTCACATAATCATGTGCTTTATAGTACTATAACCAGAAATCAAAATCAAGATAAGAAAATAAGAGCGGTGTTGAGGTTATTTATAACAACAAAAACATGCAACTGCTAAATGCCATGGAACATTGTGCAGTATTGTGTGGGAGCATTTGAAACCCCTGGACAGGTGTTAAAAGTCGCAAGACAGATGATAGTCTTTGCAGTCATCCTCATACAGCAGAGCACCGGTGCTAGTTCCCTACAGGAATTACATATTGTGGACCTTGAGCCTTCTATCAGTGCAAAGACGTATACTGACACAAGCAAAATGAAAAGGGAATACAAATACATTCATCTGCACAAAGGAGTTACAAGGAGAACATTTTGAATCAATGACTACATGTCACAGAAAAACTGGCATTCTGTGAACAGAGCCTAGACTAAAAAACATGTCATATTTTAGTTCATAGAATCTGATCATCAATGAGTGGGCAGGGTGACACGTCTCGTGTCAAAAACCTCAACATATTCCATTATCGCAAAATACCTACATATAGTTCATGGGGCACTTTCAATTAAATTGACAATGAAGAAGTCAATATGAATACAGGAATTATTCACCCCGAGTGGGTAAAGCACAAATGTACAATGCAATAATTTGCTCTATTAAAAACACAAACTTGAGAACAACAGCTTAAGTGAAGTGTGTTACAAATCCAAAGCATAAAACAGGGTGTGAGAGACAGAGGTGGGGAACGAGAGAAAGAAAGAGTGGAAAAACAGAGGGAGAGAGACAAACAGGGGCCAGTCGCCACAGGGTGTGTGTGTGTGTGTGGTGTATATATGTGTGTGTGTGTGTGTGTGTGTGTGTATGTGTGTGTCTTGGGAGTGCACAGTGGGGGGGGAGGGTTTGGGGCATGGAGGTTTGAGGGCATGGAGGAAGGGATCAGAGCTTTGGGGCCAGCACCACAGGGAACTGAGAAGATGGGGAGAGAGTGGAGGGAGGGTGTGGGGGAAGGGACACAGAGGGTGAAAGGAAGGGATGTGGTCAGTTTTGAGTTTGAGAACTCAGCAGGGAGGGAGGGAGGGAGGGAGGCAGAATGTGGTCTGTATGCTCTGAAAACGATTGAGGAGGTGAGGAGAAGAGGTATAGGGCTTGGGGTCCCAGTGGGAGAGGAGGAGGATGAGAATGAGGGAGGAAAAAAGGAAGGCAAAAAGGGAGAGAGAGTGTGTATCAAATGGAGGGAGGTTGCACGTTCCAGTTGGCAAGAGGGGAAAAATGAAGCAGAGGGAGAGACAGGGAGGAAAAGAGTCCCAGGTGTAGGAGGGGTGGGGGAGAAAGGGGGGGGGATAGAGGTTCTGGGGGTCCTGGTTGTTGGCAGGGGTGCAGGAATCCAGGGGAATGGTCTGTTCCTCATTATCCAGCCAACCCCCCCCCCCCCCCCCATACACACATACATGGAAGGAGGCCTGCACATGGCCCCATGACAACTCTATCCTGACCCCACACACACACACACACACACACACACACACACACACACACACACACAACCACACACACACACACACACACACACACACACACACACACACACACACACACACACAAAACACACACACACACACCACACACACACACACACACACACACACGTAGATACATACTGGCACACACACATGTAAAGATCAACCAGCCACTGACACATATGTTCAAATTTGATTCATTCAATAAATAATTATTTTTTGGCTTAAATCCACCAGCCATGTTCATATTATACCAATATATATATATATATATATATATATATATATATATATATATATATAACATTTGCAGCATCCTGAGCCATTTTGAAAACTATGAAAAATGAATCACTGATTTAATGGAAATTGTCGTAATCCCCACACTGAGGACAACCAGCTCCATAATGTCTATGACAGCCTAAGTATAATGAATTTTAGAGCACACTACCTACTTAAATTAAGTTACACTTCCCAAAGTCCATGGTTTTCCATATCTTGTATCAACATATCAGCAGCATGATGCTTAAAAATTACTCTGTGGGGACGTCATTAATGTCCCTCAACTTGTGTGTTTGTTTGTCTAACAGATAACCAGTAGGTAGCCTCTGACACGGTTGGTGACCAAATGTAAAAAAGCTGATCAGAGTGAGAAATTCCTGGCATTTAAAAAGTGGCTCGGAACAGTGCTGGGTCTGGAAGGAAAAGCCATGAGATCCTGTCAAATTTCAAAGGAGGGTACCACAGGGTATTTCTGCTTGTGACACTGCAATTAGCCAGAGCAACATACACATACTCAAATTCCATAATGGAAATGGGAGTCCAGCAGCAGTTGTGTCTAACTGCATTACATAACGTGCCACCTTGAAGGGATTTCCACACTATAGGTCCACTGCAAATCTAAATCAAGTCTGAATTAAATCAAGGCTGAAGACTTCTTTTTTTAAAGTAATTGTTCATTGTTTACACTGCACTATACTTTGCACTTATATTCTTGTATTTCATATCTGTCTTATTGTACTTTAGCTGTATTTAAATTTTGTATTGTTTTTAATTGCTCGTTGCCTCTGAAAGTGCCCATTATATGAAAAAAATCCCTTTTCTGGGATTTGGGGTGTTATTTTGGGTCTCTGGTGGTTCCATACGCAAACAAACTTGGAAAAAAAACCTATCCATGCTGTTTTGAGTGAGACAGAGGTTTCTGTACAGTATGTGTCCTGCCTTCAGTCTCCAGGTGAACTGTTCAAAAACTGCACGGCTTTCTATATCACTAGCCGAGATGAGGTGGCTAACCGTAGCACATGCTAGCATGCTTGCTAGTTCTCAATGGCGAAACACTGCTACAACACACACTAGTTCACCATAATCTCCAAAAGAACTACTTCCATGTCCCTGTTCTGCAGGTATTCCACAAGTGACCCTCGTCTAGAAGAAGTCTCCCAGCTAATCCTGCTTTGTACTGACCAAAGTTGAAGAAAGAGTTATCTAGCTGATGTGATGCTACCTAGCTACTGCACGTGTGCGACACCCAGCAAAGATAGTATAGACGTGAGATGTCTCACTCTGTAGCTAAAATGGAAACACAGGGTTTAAACAGGAGCTGCAGCAATGTGCAGTACGACAAAAATATGGTGTTTTTTGAAAATGAAACCATGTGAACCTATTCTGGTACAACCTAAAAATACAATTATGAACCTGAAAATGAGCATAATATGGGCGCTTTAACAATAATTTCACCTAAATATTTTCTGTTTACACGCTGGTTGGTTCGGTGAACGATTGAAACAATTAACAAGGAATATGTTTATGGAATTTACTATCTAACTGGGACATTCTGGGACAGATAGGCGGGGGTTGCTGTGGACCAAGTGCACACACCGATACACTGGTAAGAGCAAATTAGGTTTAACCATGTTTCCAGCTGATTTAAATAGCTAAGGTTACTGTATTGTGTGAACAGTTAACAGAGTTTTGCAGAGCCACCATCGCTGCGACCAGAGCTTAGCGCCACCCAAGACAATTCTGATTGGTTTGAAGAAATGCAAAACAACCCAGAGCGTTTGTTTTTTTCTTCTCCAGAATATGTGTGTGGTGTAGCCAGACCTTACTCCACAGCGCTGTGGAGATAGGTCTAGCAATTCAAGACTACTTGTTTTGTAACATAGGCGCATCTAAAGTTTAATCAGTCTAGTCCAGTCATGAAACGGTCAGACTGCATCTTCTAAATCTGAAATCTAAACAGTCTGACTAGGGAGATCCAACTTTTTATTTATTTATTCAAAGATATGTAAATGTATATTTCTATAATCTAACTGGGTAAATATTTGATCAATAAACACACACAAACACATTGACATGCAGAAAGAAGCTGCAAACCCTTTGGCTGAAGAATTCTAATGAATGTTTGGAGACAGAAACAGTCGTCACACAACTAGCTAAATTTGTACTGGACTATAGATTTAGGCTTTTTTCTGTCCACATGCATGCGCGCGCGCACACACACACACACACACACGCACGCACGCACGCACGCACGCACGCACACAAATATTTACTCTCTGAGATCTACACACAGGCACACAAGGACCGAGAGAGGAAGAGATGAGAGAGAAAGAAGAGGGAAGTTACATTTTTAATCGAGTGTTTCTTTCCCTCTGAGCAAAGTAGGGCTGAATACAAGGGGGTTAGCTGGTGCCAACACACACACACACAACACACTTCTTGTGTCCTTTGGCAAATTCTTCTTTTTCGGTCTTGCATTAAGTAAGAAAAAAGGGAAGAGAGTCAAAGTAGGGGGGAGAGGGAGGAGGGGGAAGGAGGGAAAAGAGAGGAGAAGAGAGAAAACGTCCCTGCAGAGTCTTTCTCCCTTCCTGGAGCGAGTGCGGGCCCCTGCAGCGTCGCCTGTGTAATTTCCAGTGGCAGTGAATACAGGTATTAATAAAAGCCCCATGGGGAAGAGCACACAATATAACCCTACATTTTCAGGCATTATGAAAGGATGCCCCCAGGGGTCCTCGGGCTCAAATTTCTGAGATGCAGGCATTGTAAAAAGACGCCCTCGGGGGAGGACCCCGCAATAGAAATCTGCTGAATTCAAAGCATTTCCAGAGCCCTGGTGGGAGCCATTACTCCCACTGGAAGAGGAAAGATTTTTTTTCACCCTTTTCTCTCTCCTTCCAACTGCTCTCTCTCTCTTTTTACCAAACATGTGTTGCTGACATGTTGACAGATTGCTCAGTGAGGTGTTTAGGTGCATGCACAAGGCGCGTCTGCTGAGACACGAGCTCCCTCCCTCTTCTCCCCTCTCTGTCTCTCCCCTCCCTCCTTCCCTTGCCAGTTCCCAAGTTCCATCCCTCCCTCCCTCCAACTGCAAACCTCTCAGCGCGCCCAAAACTGCTCCCATCCATATTTCATAAAGGAGAAACTAGGCTGAAAGAGAGAGAGACAGAGAGAGGATGGGAAGAGTTTAGGCAATAGGGAGAGAGAAAGAGAGAGAGATGTGGGGGGAAGAAGTGGGAGAGAGAAAGGACGACAGGAAAAAGGGAAGATAAAGAGAGACAAAGCGGGATCAAGGGAGGGGAACGGGAGGAGTAGAGGACAGATAAAGAGAAATAGAGCGATGTAGAGAGTGGAAGAACTCTGCAGTGAAAAATGAACCCTGTGATGAAAAATGACTTCACAACAACCCTTCTCCGTCTCACCCCCTCCCTGCTATCCCTCCATCCCTCCCTCTCCCTGTCTGCCCCCCCTCCTCCCCCTACACCTCTTGTTCTTCTTCTTCTACTGCTGCTCTCCTCTACTCTCTCCTCTGGTGCTGGGCTCCTGCTCTCTCCCTGGAAAACCTGAGCGCCAGCCAGCTGTGTCTGTGTGTGCGCTGTGCACTTGTATGTATGCCAAGGGCTTAGCACAGGAATCTTCGGGCCACCCCCGGGTACAGAGACACAGAGTGAAGGGGGGAGGGGGTGGCAGCGGGGAGTAGGGCAGAAGGAGGGAAGAGGGGCACATGGTGATGAAGAGAGCAAGAGGGAGGGAGCAAGGGAGAGGGAAAAAAAGAGGAGCTAAGAGGATGAAAGCCAGTGGGGTGAAAAAAAAAAGAGGACCATAAATGAAAAGCTACTAAGAGCATGATATTTATTTTTGTCAATAACAGCTACGGAACTAGAAACACACACACGAACACACACACACACACACACACACACACACGAACACACACACACAGGCCAGAGTGCAGGAGGCTGTCTGTAATTTTGTTTCAGATTGCACCCCTCCTACCTCTCCTTTTCTCCCTCTCTTGTAGGAAGTGATCTGTGGTTTTAATAAGAGCCTTGGCCTCACAGGACTCAGCTGCTATCCTGACGACAGACGCAGCAAAGTGTGTGTGTGTGTGTGTGTGTGTGTGTGGTGTGGTGTGTGTTGTGTGTGTGTGTGTGTGTGTGTGTGTGTGTGTGTGTGTGTGTGTGTGTGTGTGTGTCAACGGGTTGCGACAGACGGTAAGAGCTTGGCAGTGGGGATATGTCCCGCGGGAGGCAAACCAGTCACCCAAGGGCCCCGTGCACTAACAGACGCGCTCTCTTCCCTGTTCCATGTTTTTTTTTTTTCTCCTCCTCTCCTCCTCCTCCTCCTCCTCCTCCTCCTCTCCTCCCTTTACCGTCTTCTACTTCTTACCATTTGAAGTTTTACCTCCACTTACCAGCCCTCTTCCTTCTCCTCACCTGTCTTCATCTGTCCCCAGGTACTTTCTACTCTTCTTCTATTCCTCCCTCATTTCCTTCTACAGCTCCCCCTCCCTCCCAGCTAGACAGGCTCCCTGGTAATATCTCCTCTCCCCCACTGAGAGAGGAAAGAGAATAGACAAGAGTGCAGCTGTATGTGCTCGATTAACAGAGACCTCACAAATACCTTTGGAAAGAATAAGTAGCGACTAGCTGGGTTAATGACTTGCTATTTGTCACTGACAGCGGCAGTTTCCGTCCCCTGCCTTGACTGACAGCTCCCTCGTTTACCTGCAGCCTAACCTCTCATCACTTCCTCTTCCACCTCAAGTGCTTTTTCATCTTTAACAATCTCTCGCCCTCTTGTCTCCTTCTCACTAACACCTAGCATAAATGTGTGGATACTGTTGACATGTGCGTGCGTCTGTGAGTGTGTGTGTGTGTGTGTGTGTGTGTGTGTGTGTGTGTGTGTGTGTGGCTTCATGTGCAGAGCACGGCCAGAGAATGTTCTCCATTTGAACCGTAGGAGTTTTTTTCCGCTCCTCCTCTCCTCAGGGAGCCTATGCTCCACATTCTGACTCCTACTGAGACCCGTGACACTCCCCTGACTCACACACTCTCTGTCTCTCTCGCTCATACTCACCACACACACACACACACACACACACACACACACACACACACACACACACACACACACACACACACACACCACACACACACACACACAGGATCCAAACCACATGTACTAAATGAAGTAGACCACAACACACATTATAGATATTACACACTGTATACACACACATGAGACAGTAAGTTTGCTCAGAGCCTCTAAACCATGTAGAATATCACACAAATGATATGGCAGTGCAGTTTAAATCAGTTTACAACACCACACACACACACACCCACACACACACACACACACACACACACACCACACCACACACACACCACACACACAACACACCACACAACACACACAAACACACAAACACACAAACACCAAACACAACACACACACACACACACACACACATAGACAGAGTCAGTCACACTGGCTTAAAGCTGTATTGGAATGGAATAACTATGGTACTGAAAGAGAAGCACACGATCTCTATCACACACACATACCCACACAACCAGCTGAGCAGTCAAGCCAGATGTATAGGGTCTGTGGGTATGTGCGTGTTTGAGTGGGTGTACACACATTTATGTGTCATTGGTCTGTGCCACTGTGGTGTGTGTGTGTTGTGTGTGTGTGGTGTGTGTGTGTGTGTGTGTTGTGTGTGTGTGTGTGTGTGTGTGTGTTTAGTCCAATTTCCACTCAAATTAATGGTGCCTCTTTATAGGCCTTCTGCTAGAGTGGCACTGAATTACTTGGTGCTTCACTCTTGCACCTGGGACCAATTCAATGTTATAGCTACAGCTAGCTGCTAACTTGGGGCCCATTGGCTACAACAGTATAGTTAGCATTACAGATACCAGTGCTTTTCCTGCTGAGAATTCAGTGCTAACCAACATGGTTCCTCAAGCCTCACCTGGGACCCACAAATGTACATACATACATCAGATATCGCTGACAGTGGACTACTACTGGTTCCCCTTCACTGGTTCACCATGTTGCAGAGATTCAGTGTAATCGCAGCATGAACGCTTACTTTGTTCATATGCAACTTCAATTTCATTCAATTCCCTGCAACACATAAATACCTTGTTTTGCCTGTTTGGCGTTATTGTTAAAATATGTGTCTCAAAGTAATTAAATTCCTCAAAGAATTTGTATTTTTCCACAGTGGATAAGTACTAAAGGCTTGGTTCTTCATCTAAAATAGTTAATGCTCTAACAAATCATGTGGATTTCAAAGAACTATAGCCAACTGATGGCATTGACAGTATTAACCTTATTTTACCTTAAGTCCTCTTTTGTCTTCCTCATGTTAAAGTTGCACTTGAAAACGATGCAAAG